>NW_027531334.1:10350194-10478314 GCF_008692635.1 Crocuta crocuta
AGGTTTCAACAATTTCCATGTAGTTAAATTTAAGACAGTTAAAAAAACTGGTGAAAATAAAAACAGTCACAAAAAGACCAAAGGGCTAGATGAGTCATCATTTGCCTAACATTATAAAACACCTAATTGAAAGTATAATCAGTACCACATTTTATGAATTGGTTAACTACATATAAACATCTACATATACAATGACAGCTGGGTCTTCATAGACACTTTAGATTCTACTTTGGAGCACTGCCAAAATTTAAGAAACTCATCTAGATAGTAATACTGTGTCACCTGTGTCTAGTGCTTTTTTTCTATACAATGCATTTCATGTAATCATCATACTGGGTCTTTTGTCAAACTTGTGGTAGAGGTAAGGACTTTGAAAAGAACATATGGGAAAAGAAGGGCTCTGAAAAACTAAATTGTTTTCCTAACTCATTAATGGTTCAGAATCCAGACACTCTGAATCTAGGGCTTTCTTTTCACCAAAACATATTAACTGCCAAATGAATTGATTGATCAATTACACTACCTCAAACTTCTGATTTGCTTTGGCTCTGCGAACTTAAGATATCTAACAAGAAAAACGAACAAAAAAAGAACTCCATAAATAATGGAAAATGATGCTGAAATAATGTTGAGAATAATGTTAAAAATATTAAATAATGTTGAAAAATAAAACCTTGACATCCAATCAAACATGAAATTCTTTGTTGTCTTGCAGTCACAGATCGTTACTTTCCACCCTCTTCATGCCCAACATACACATCTCTTCCCATTTGTTTATTTTTCTCTAATTAAAGAAGTTCCTTGAGTCAAATTCAAAGTGACTTCTGGGTAATTTGTCTTTTTCTTCTCTCTCTCTCTCTCTCTCTCTGTGGCTGATGGTTAGCTGTCATGGTACATATTCACGTATTTGGTATGCGGGCTTTCTTTTGACTCTTCGTTATAGTAATTGTTTTTTTGTTTTTTGTTTTTTGTTTTTTGTTTTTTGTTTTTTATTGGAAGCCTGTGCCTCCCACTTATCTTTATCCATTTTGCCTATCCCCTCAACACTCTCTTCTGTATTAATGGGTCTCTTTTTGTTTTTTGTTTGTACACTTATTTTGTTTTTTTAGATTCTACAAATAAGTGAAATCATATGGTATTTGTTTTTCTCTATCTGGCTTTTTATCACTTAGCATTAATACTTTCGAGGTCCATCCTTTTTTATTTAAATGGCAAGATTTCATTCTTTTTTATGGCTTTCATATCTTGGTTATTATAAACAATGCTGTAATAAACATAGGGGTGCATATATCTTTTTAAATTAGTATTTTAATTTTATCCAGTAGTGAAATTACTAGATCTGATGATACTTCTATTTTTTACTTTTTGAGGAAACTCCATACTCTTTTCCACAGTGGTTGCACCAATTCACAGTCTTACACAAGGGTTCTTTTTTTTCTCCACATCCTCATCAGCACTTGTTATATATATTTTTTGCTACTAGTCATTCTGATGGGATAGGCTGATATCTCATTGTGGTTTTGATTTGTTTCCCTGGTGATCAGAGATGTTGACCATCTTTTTATGTGCCTGCTGTCTCTCTGTTTCTCTTCTTATCTAAAAGATTAGAGAATGCTTCTGGGTTCTAATCTTACCTTAGCTTCTAAAGACATGATATCAATTGAATCTAATTTTTCTTGTGTGTCTTTATGTCTTCTTCTCTAAATTTAAGCTACTGGTTTGTTGCAAAAAACACACAAAGATTAATTACAAAGCATTTAACATGTGAAATTTAACATGAATGCTTTTGGAACATAAAGAGGGACTCATTCTTAAACATTATCTTTACTGGGTACATTTCCATGTTTACTGAAACTCTAAAGATGCACATTTCTGTGGGACTTTATAGAACATGCTTTCCTCTCTGCCAGAAGCTGTCAACAGCTTCACAGGAGATGACTGAACTATTCAATCATTCATTCCAGTTTTGCTTTTTGTTTTCTTTGGGTATACAATATGATTATCTTGATTGTTAAGTAAATGTGTTTTCTAAATGCTTAGTGATTTCTATTTAAATTAACCAAGATAAGAATCTTACTGGCATACAGTTTTGCCTGGCCTTGATTTTGGATCCCATAAAGGAAAAGCAAGTGAATAAATTATCCTTAAAGGACCAATGTAAGGGATTGAATAGGATACCCTTCTGAGTGTGTCTGTGATTCTCTCTTCATTAAACCAGGAAGATTTGTGATATAAATTGAGCCAAGTAAGAAAAGTGAAAGAGTAATATTTCCTTATATACAGAAATAAGAGCTGGCAAGAAACTTAAGGATAATTTATGTCTTTGTTTTTACACATGAAATCTCAAATGACTACACCAAGTACACATAGATACTAGACACTAAGAACTAGAAAGGAGACCAAAGCCCCCTTACTTCATTTAGTTAGTGTTTTTTTACCCAATAATGTGATATACATTTTTGTTAAAGTAACATAATCAAGAGAGGTAAAAGACAAAGTATAATTAATAACTTTCAAGATCTATACTTGATGAGTATCAATATATCAATATATTATTTGTAAACCTCTAATGTGTACCTACCAAAGACCACAGCATACACATGGTAGAGAATAATGGAATGTGTATTTTTATGTACGTAGTCTGCTTTCTTAACGATAGTGATGCTAATTTCAAGATAATTTCTTATTCTCCTTACACATGGAAAGTTGGAGTTAGGAGTTGTAGGATTTAATAAATTAAAAAAGTAAACTTCATTAATGGTTTAGGTGAAGCAGCTAGTTTACACAAAGATCAGAAAGAAAACTTATGGTGGGACACCTGTGTGGCTCCGTCGGTTGAGCCTCTGGCTTCAGCTCAGGTCATGATCTCACAGTTTGTGGGTTCCAGCCCCGCATTGGGCTCTGTGCTGACAGCTAGCTCAGAGCCTGGATCCTGCTTCGGATTCTGTGTCTCCTTCTCTCTCTGACCCTTTGCTACTCATGCTGTCTCTCTCTCTCTCTCTCTCTCTCCTCTCTCAAAAATAAGTTAAAAAAAAAACAAAAAAATAAAGAAAGAAAATTTATGGGAGAAAAAAAAGTAAAGTATAATAATATAAAATACTCATGTGAACCATAAGTGCCCATATTTAAGTATGTAGGTTGCAAAATTGTGATTACTTTTCTTTCTTTTTTAAACATTTTTATTTATTTCTAGGGGAGAGAGAAAGAGACAGCATGAGCAGGGGAGGGTCAGAGAGAGAGGGAGTCACAGACTGAAACAGGCTCCAGGCTCTGAGCTGGCAGACAGCACAGAGCCCGACGCGGGGCTCGAACCCACCAACCGGGAGATCATGACTTAAGCGAAACTCGGACGCTTAACCGACTAAGCCACCCAGGCGCCCCACTTTTCTTAATAACAAGATTGGCAGTACAAAAAATTATTTATTATCTGTAACTAACCATTTGACATTTAAAATAGTTAAAAGATTTTTTAATAACAATTTTGAGAACTCTTCCAAGTGATTCACTCAAATAATGGTTCACCAATTAATTCTTGTGAAGCTATATATCACCAATTCAATTCTTAGAGCAGATTAAAAAAAAGAAAAAACAGGAAATATAAACTTGAAGACTCACTTTGAAATCCTATACAAAGAATCAGGAGTGTTGCAGAACTAGAAGGGGCCTTAGAGATTATTTACAACAATCTTTTCATTTTTCAGACTAGATATGTAGGGTTCTGAAAGATTAAATGACTTGGCTCAGGTGATTGAACTAACAAAAGGCAGAGCTGGTCTAAGAGCTGTTCTAAGACTTTGTTTCCAATCTGTTCTTTTTCTACATAAATCTCCTTTGGAAAAGCTATAGTTTGCTACGGTAGAAAAAAATGGTGGTGTAAATGAAAAAAGTATGACTTAGTACTGGAATTTTGGTCCAATTTATCAAGCAAAAACAACAGCAAACCATTTTAGAGCTGGAGTAGAGAACACTATTAAAAGCATTACCAGAACTTCTAAATAACAGATTACATGGTTACAAGAAGTCAATGTGGTTATTTATTCTAGCAAAAATAAATATACTAAACCATATAGAACATTGCTAATTAACAACTAGCCTGTCAGAGTAAGAGAGTTATGAAGTTGTTGGCTTTTCATCTTTAAAGGGTAAAGCACAATGTAAACGTCAAGAGCAATGTCTATGGCCTACAGAGGGATATAGTGCTAGCTTCTGGTTGATTCTATGCAAAGTCTATTTATCAATTGATTTATCAATTCAATTAGAGAAATAAATCAAGCCAATTAAGTTTACTCAATTGCAGGTATTTCTTAAAATATCTGAACTTGGCAGATTCATATACTTTTCATCTGCTCACAAATTTTAGTCTGTTTCATCTAAGTGAAAAACAATTCTAGAAAGTAACACAAGAAGATTTTCCTAAGAAGATCTTCAAACAAAAACTTGTATTTGGCTTTGGTTCTCTGACTAAGAATAAATTGCATTTCTTTAAGGGATGTTTTCCTTCACAAAGCTTTCTTTCTTGTAATGTCTTCATAAATTGCATTGCCACCTACTGGCAGCCTCCAATACGGCAGCTAAGCCTAGAATCCCTAAACAAATAAGCTTGTCTTTAAAACAGAAACTTGGTCATTGATATTGTGGGAAGTATACTCTAATTCTTCTTTTTAGAATATAGATGTGCACTAATATATATTAAAACTGGACTTATTTTTTTAAAAATTAGTAAAATAGAGCTCCCAAATACTTATAACTCCACTTTAGGGTTGGTGAAATACCCTTTATTTTACATCTTTCTGCCATGCACTTTTGCAATATTATGTTATAATAAAACTTTATTTCTTGATAGATAAGAAGCTTCTTTTTCCTTCTGTGTATTTGAGGACATAAAATGTTTATGAAATAACAACAAAACTAGAATATTGATTTTGGATTTAGAAAGTTTGAATGTGTCCTGAATTATATTTGAAATAGTTAGTTTTAATCCATAATTTGGAAGTAACTTCTCTAGGTAACACTAAAAAAAGAAGAAAAAAAAATCAATCAAAATAAAGGAAATATCAGACTAAAGAAATGCACTCACCTCCAAAAGTATGGTTGTGGTGTCCACTCTTTGAAGTCATAAGTCTTGGGCCTACTTTAACATAATTGATATAACACTTAGATCATTTTGTAAATATCTAATTTTAATGAGGTGCGCCTGGGTGGCTCAGTCAGTTAAGGGTCCAACTTCGGCTCAAGTCATGATCTCACAGTCTGTGGGTTCGAGCCCCGCATGGGGCTCTGTGCTGACAGCTAGCTCAGAGCCTACAGCCTGTTTCAGATTCTGTGTCTCCCTCTCTCTCTGCCCCTCCCCCGCTCATGCTGTCTCTGTCTCAAAGATAAATAAATTTTAAAAATTAAAAAAATAAATAAATGAATTTAATGAGGTTTGAAAGGAGCTTGAAGTAAATTTACATCTTTTAGTTGGAACACAAATATGTTTATTGGAAACTTTAATTATTATGGACTATGAGACATTGTTCATGTCTACAGTATCTTATTAAATGCTATTAATGGGTTTAAAAACCTCCTCCCTTTTTCCAAAAATCTCAACTTAGAGTAAGTGAAATTAAGTTATAAAATTGCACTTGGGGCGCCTGGGTGGCTTAGTCGGTTAAGCGTCCGACTTTCGCTTAGGTCATGATCTCACGGTTCGTGGGTTCGAGCCCCGCGTCGGGCTCTGTGCTGACTGCCAGTTCAGAGCCTGGAGCCTGTTTCAGTCTGTGACTCCCTCTCTCTCTGACCCTCCCCTGCTCACGCTGTCTCTCTCTCTCTCCTAAAAATAAATAAAACATTTAAAAAAAAAATTGCACTTAAGAAATCAGTGAATATGTGGGAGGGCAACCTCAGAGAGGTGAGTTTGACCTTCTTCCAGAGCTTTGTAGAATAAAATAAACAGTAAGAACATACTGTGTATAAAAAATTCAGCTCCCTCCTCATGTTTTAAGGGAGGCCATCATTAAAATAAAACTTAAAATGTTTTCTTTTATGTTAATGCACCNATATTATTCTAAAACTATTTTTAGCAATAAGATATCTTTACCACCCACTTTTTTAAATTTTCCAACTCCTACTCTTTCTTTTAAAAATACATTTTATTGTCTTTTTTTTTTTTTTTTTGCATTTGTCTTTCACTTTCAAAAGCTTTCTTAGGTATTGCATAACCTCCTTTAAAGGAGAAAAATATGTGTTTGTTTTCTTATAAAATATATTCAATATGTAATGAATCAAATCAAGAGAGAAGATGTATTTAAATATTAAAATTATTTTCTTCAGTTATTTTCTTATTTCTGCTTTCCCTCAAAATAAAAAAGAATACACTGGTTTTGCTGTTTGTATGAGCAGGGTCAAGTTTGGTGTGTGCAATTTACTGTTAATGACTAAGCATTCTTGCCAAATACAACAATTTCATTTTAGGGATTTGGTGATATTGCATTAAATATTTTTGTTTCTTTCGTGGACAAAATTATCGTGATCCTAGAGTTTATGAGACCATTAAGGAAAACTATAAATGCTCCTCTTTAATATAATGCATACAGGAAAGAAACATCTCCAGGGGCCCACAGAGACAGCTTGGTGAGACAAAGGTGTGTGTTTGCGAACTGGGAGAGATAAAACAGGCAGCAGGGGCACAGAGTGGGGGAACTCCATCAGCGGAGAGACAAGGAAGAGAAGAAAGGCTGTCCAAGTGTGGGATTGTATTTGGACAAGAGAAAAACCTCTCCAGACCATGGACCTAGGAATGGGGAAAATACGGTGAAAGCAAGTTTCTTTCCTGGAAACGGTCTTAAGAGTGACGAGCCAGGGTTGCACAATTCTCTCTAGACTGAGCCTTCCACCTTGTGAGCGCCTCTGCCGCTGCCAGTGTGCGCACTTTGAGGGTGGGGTGCCAGCTCCGGGCTTGGCAGCGTTCTGGGGATGACCTTAAAGAAAGTAGCTCCCTCCTTCGATAACTGTGGGAAGAGGATATATCATGCTCTAACGACAAAAGATCCTGCAGGAAACTATCAGAGGCCCTTAGTCCACTGGGCAGAGTGGCGCTACCCCAGAACCAGGGCCCTGCAGAGCCAGATCCTTTAAGACATGGGGATTTGAATCCCAGCCAAGAGCCTAGATGACGTGGGAGCATGTGGAGCAGGACAATCGGCCCGCTCGCACCCGGGCAGCTCTGTGAAGACTGCCTGAACAGTGTGGTTTGGGACATGGGTCCTGGGAGGAGAGAGTAGGGTGTTTCCATTTTTCTCCCCATCACCAATGCGGTGGGGCGTCAGGGAAGGACAAAGGGCCCACAGTGGAGGTGCGACCTGCTTTCCCCAAACCCCACTCCTTTGTGCTTGTTAACTGCTTATATACCAGAGCAGGACTGACACTGACTGAACCAGAACGCCCCTCCTCCAGACCCGCACCAGTTCCAAGGCACCGACAGACAATGTCCGGCAGTTTTGAATATTGTAACTCCTTTATTTTCCTCTCTACCTCAGGATTAAGCATTATAGTTTGTTTGATTCTGTGCATGATTTTTTTTCATATTCCCTGTCACTTCTCTCTTTGTACAGGATAAGGCTTCTTCCATCACCCACCATGTTTTAATTTTTTCCAGGCTTACTTGAAAAAATAAATCAAAAAACACCTGGTGGAAAGTCCAAGCCACCATTATGAGTAGGAAGATAAAGCATCCAAGACACAACAACAGAGAGCATGAAACACACTCAATAAATACTTCCTGGCAGGCCAAGCCCTGAACAGTGTATGATCCCTTTTTAATATACTAGTACGCACAAGTGAAGGACACATAACAACCTATTAAAACACATAAAAGACAGAAAACTAGCCAAAATGATGAAACAGAAGAATTGTCCTTCAGAAGAAATGACAAACAGAGAATTGCTCAAAACAGATATAAATAATATATCTGAACAAGAATTTAGAATAATGGTCATAATGCTAATAACTGGGTTTGAAAAATAGCTGCTTTATAGAATACAGCAGAGTATCTATTGCTGCAGAAATCAAAGGCCTAAGAAAAACTCACGATGAATTAAGATGCTGAAACTGAGATGCAAAATAAACTAGATGCAGTGACATCCCAACAAATAAGAGTCCAGGCTCTGGTGGCTTCCCAGGGGAATTCTACTAGACATTTAAAATAGAGTTAATACCTATTCTTCTCAAACAGTTCCAAAAAATAGAAAGGGAAGGAAAGCTTCCAAACTCATTGTATGATGCCAGGATTACCTTGATTCCAAAACCAGATAAAGACCCCACTAAAAAGGAGAATTACAGGCCAATATCCCTGATGAACATAGATGCAAAAATCAACAAGATACCAGCAAATCAAATTCAACAGTATATTAAAAGAATTATTCACCACAATCAAGTGGGATTGATTGCTGGGTTGCAGAGCTGGTTCAACATGATACATCACATTAATAGTAGAAAGGATAAGAACCATATGATTCTGTCAATAGATGCATAAATAGCATTTGACAAAATACAACATCTTTCTTAATAAACATCCACAAGAAAGTCAGGATAGAAGGAACATACCTTAACATCATAAAAGCCATATATGAAAGATTCACAGCTAACATCATCCTCAATAGGGAAAAACTGAGACCAGAAACACGACAGGGATGTCCATTCTCACCACTGTTGTTTAACATAGTTTTGGAAGTCCCAGTTTTAGCAATCAGATAACAAATTGAAATAAAAAGCATTCAAATTGGCAAAGAAGACGTCATACTTTCACTCTTTGCAGATGACATGATACTCTACATGGAAAACCCAAAACACTAAATTAAAAACTGCTAGAACTGATACAAGAATATAACAAAGTCACAGGATATGAAATCAATGAAAAGAAATTGGTTGCATTTCTATACACCAATAATAAAGTAATGGAAAGAGATATCAAGGAATCGATCCCATTTATAATTGCACCAAGAACCATAAAATACTTATGAATAAACCTAACCAAAGAGGGAAAAGATCTGTACGCTGAAAATATAGAAAGCTTATGAAAGAAATTGAAGAAGACACAAAGAAATGGAAAAACATTCCATCCTCATGGATTGGAAGAACAAATATTGTTAAAATGTTGATTCTACCAAAAGCAACCTACACATTCAATGTAATTCCATTCAAAATTGCACTGCATTCTTTCAGAGCTAGAACAAACAATCCTAAAATTTGTTTGGTACCACAAAAGACCCAAAATAGCCAGATTAATGTTGAAAATGAAAAGCAAAGCTGGAGGCACCACAATCCCAGACATTAAGACAGTATGGTATTGGCACAAAAATAGACACATATACCAATAGAATATAACAGACACCCCAGAATTGGACCCACAAGTGTATGGCCAACTAATTTTAACAAAGCAAGAAAGAATATACAAATGAAAAAAGACAGTCCCTTTAGCAAATGGTGCTGGGAGAACTGGACAGCAACATGCAGAGGAATGAAACTGGACCACTTTCTTGCATTATTCACAAAAATAAACTCAAAATGGATGAAAGACCCATATGTGAGACAGGAAACCACCAAAATCCTAGAAGACAAAATAGGCAATAACCTCTTTGACCTCAGCTGCAGCAACTTCTTACTTGACATGTCTCCAGAACCCAGGGAAATAAGAGCAAAAATGAACTATTGGGACCTCCTCAAGATACAAATCTTCTGCATGGAAAAGGAAATAATCAACAAATGAAAAGGCAACCAAGGGAATGGGAGAATTGTTTGCAAATGATATATCAGATAAAGGGTTAGTATCCAAAATCTATAAAGAACTTAGCAAACTCCGCAAATAACCCAGGGAAGAAATGGGCAGAAGACAAGAATAGACACTTTTCTACAGAAGACATCCAGATGGCCAACAGACACATGAAAAGATACTCGATATCGTTCATCATCAGGGAAATACAAATCAAAACCTCTTTGAGACACCAGCTCACACCCATCAGAGTGGCTAAAATTAACAATTCAGGAAACAACAATTGTTGGAGAGGATGTGGAGAAACATTAACCCTCTTGCGCTGTTGGGGGGCTGAGAGGAGCGGAAACTGGGTGATGGGCATTAGGGAAGGCACTTGTTGGGATGAGCACTGGGTGTTATATGTAAGCAAAGAATCATGGGAATCTAATCCCAAAGCCAAGAGCACACTGTATACATTCTATGTTAGCTAACTTGACAAGAAATTATATTTAAATCCTTAAAAAATAAATTTTAAAATGTCAAAAAATAATAAGAGGAAAGGAAAGGAAAGGAAAGGAAAGGAAAGGAAAGGAAAGGAAAGGAAAGGAAAGGAAAAAGAAAGAAAAGAATGCATACAGGGGAGCCTGGGTGGCTCAGTCAGTTAAATGTCTGACCTCAGCTCATTATGTCATGGTTCATGAGTTCAAGCCCTTCCTCAAGTTTCTGCTGTCAGCACAGAGCCTGCTTCAGATCCTCTGTCTCCCTCTCTCTCTCTGTTCCTCCCCTGCTCGAGTTCTCTTTTTGTCTCTTTCAAAAATAAATAAATAAAAACATTAAAAAATAATAATGAAGACAAAAATTTTATTGTCTCCTTTAGATTCCCCCCCACACACACACACACACTTTTCTTAGGGAAATACTATATATTTTAGAGAGCAAGAGTAGCTTAAATAAATAGAAGATGAAAATATTCTGTGTCCAAAATGACACATAATATATTCACTTGAGAAATATACCACCAACAACAAAAACATGGACAACAGCAAATAAAAAAACCTTCAGGTTTATTGTAAATTTCTCCAAATTTGTATTTCTTTGAAATTTTATCCTTAAACTTCATCTCTTCATTTCTATTTGCCTCCTAGGTGACCTTATTAGCTCTCATGTCTATTAGCACTTTTTTACACCAACAAACTATCAGTTTTTATTTTTAGCTGCAAATCACTTCTCTGGATGACAGACTATTTTGGACTGCCAATTTATCAGTAATTAAACATCTTACAGGTTTCTCCAACTTTAACATGACCAAAACAAAATTCTTTTTTTTTTTTTTAATTTATTTCTAGGAGAGAGAGAGAGAGAGAGAGACAGCGCGAGCAGGGGAGGGCCAGAGAGAGAGGGAGAGGGAGACATAGACTCCGAAACAGGCTCCAGGCTCCAAGCTGGCAGTCAGCACAGAGCCCGACGCGGGGCTCGAACCCACGAACCGCGAGATCACGACCCAAGCGAAAGTCGGACGCTTAACCGACTAAGCCACCCAGGCGCCCCGACCAAAACAAAATTCTTAATTTTTTCCCAAATTTATTCCTTTTACTGATTCCTATTTCATAAAATGTCATCGCTAATCACCTACTTGCACAGGCTAAATATAATGACAGCCTTGATCTCTACCTTGTCTCACACCCAGTGAGACTAGTTGATTTCTTTAAGTGTAATTCTAACTTAAAATAAATCCCAAGTCCAATCACTGCCACTACTTTATTCTAAACCATCTTTTCCTTTACAATATATTCTAAACTAGTATCCAGAGAAATCCTTTTAAAACACAGGTAAAATCATGTTACTCCCATGCTTTTAACCTTCCATTTGCCTCCTGTGATAATAAGCAGAAAATCTAAAATCCTTGCCATAGCCTGCATGGCCCTACATGAAGCAGTCCCTAAGATTCTCTTCAATTTCATGTATGATTTCCACCCCCTGCTTTCTCAAGCAACAGTCTTTTGCTATTTTTCATGCACAAGTCTAGAATGTTTCTGGCTTAAGGCTCTCGCACTTGCTGGTCCCTGCATCTGCAAAGTTTACTCCCCAGATCTTTGAATGACTTGCTTCTTTACTTTACTAAAGCTTGTGCTCAGGCATTACCACCACAGAGTCCCTCCTTGACCGCCATATATAAAATAACATCCATATTTACTCCCTGTGTTCTGTTTTATCTTATTACTAACAATATTAGAGTGCCTGTTGTTTGCTTATTTCCATCTTTCTGAACATGAAGGCATCAAGTCTTTAATCTATACCAGTTAACAATGTTGTCTAAACATGTGCAGGGTGTAATAAGTAGGTACTTAATACATATTAGTTGAATGAATGAACGAACGAATGAATGAATCCTAAGCACAAATGCATTTCCAATCAGAGGCTTACAATAAAATATATTGCTTTAAAAACAGATAACCAATGTCACATGTAGCATTTGTCTATAGTTTTGTTAATAAAAGGCCCATCATTTTATCATTATGAACAATGGTAGGCGAATAAGCAGCAACACCAGTCTTTCACTTTTCTCAGCTATTATAATTGTTCCATTACTTAAGTGTCTAATCATCTAGCTTTCCTTTTTCTGACACTGGAAAATTTTAAATTATGATGAAGTTTTAACTCCTCAATCTGAATCTTCTTCCAGGTCTTTAAATTCTTTTTTAAAAAGGTCTAATTGTAGATAAAACTTTATGATAAATTTTTACCACTGACCATTCATAAGATGTCTACTTTTAATATCCTTCACTTATGTATTACCTTGCCAGGGCTGCCATGACAAAACACAAGAGATTGGGTGCCTTAAATAACAGATATTTATTTTCTCACAATTCTGAATGGTAGAAGTCCAATACAAGGTATCAGCAGATTTGATTTCTTCTGAGGCCTTTCTCCTTGTCTTGCAGATAGCCACATTCTAGTGTGTCTTCACAAGGTCTTTCCTCTAGACATGCAAATCTTTGGTATTTTTCATATCCAATTTTCTCTTTTTATAAGAACCCTAGTCAGATTGGATAAAGGTTCATGGTAAGGGTCTCATTTTAATTTAATTCCTTCCTTAAAGACTATCTGCAAATACAGTCACATTCTGAGGTACTGGGGTTTAGAATTTCAACATATGAATTTTAAGGGGCACAAGTGAGACCCCAATACTCTGTAATACAAATTCCATAAGCACTGGATCTGTTTTGTCTTTTCATATCACAGCTCATTCTGTGTGTACCGGAATTCAGATCTCCTTATCAGAGACAAAACCATAGGTTAAAGTAATTGACTGTCATAAATATCTTCAGAGATCCTGGGAACAATAAGTATGTAGATTAGAGTGGATATATGAAATGGTACTTGATTTTAGGGGAGAAAAAACATGAATGACTTGGAGTTCTGAAATAATTGTTTCTTAAAATCGTCTTTTTGCCTCCTGGAACTTAAAATTTATTGCTGTTTAGTATCTGTAATAGATAGAATTTTGGCCCCTTGACCTTTGTCCCTTATGCCACACCTGTGAATATATTATATTACATGGTAAAAATATCTTTGCAAATGTAATTAAGCTTAATAACCAATTGACTTTAAAATAATCAGATTGCCATGAATTATCCAGGTAGGCCCAATGTAACTGCATGAATACTTAAAAGCAAAGCAATATCCCAGTTGAGGACAGAAGTCAGAGAGATTTGAACATGAGAAAGATGCTATGAATGTCACTTGCTTGAAGATGGAAGGGATGTGTGACAACGAATGTGTGTAACCTGGAGAGGCGGAGAGGGTAACTCCCTGCCACCAAACAGCAAGAAAGGAGGACTTAGTCCTCCAATGGCAAGGAGTTGGATTCTATTCAATTTCATGGGTTCTGGAAATTGATTCTTTACCAGTTCCTAGAGATAAGAGCCTAGGCAGGAGATCACTTTGATTTCTGCCTTGTGAAAATCTGAGCAGAGAACCCACTTGAGCTATGCAATACTTATGACTGACAGACTCTGAGCTCACAAATTTGTGTTGCATTAATTTAATTTAATAAATTTAATACATTTACTTTAATAAATTACATTTTGTTACAGCAGCAACAGAAAACTAATGCAGTACCTGATACTCAACAAAATGTAAGTAAACTCTGATAGCCCTGTTTATGGGGTTTCTACTTTACTGAAGTCCAGAAGAAAAATCACTCTCTTTCTATGGATTAAACTTCATTCTGATAGAAGTTTGTGAAATGTTTCTTATTTTTTATTAATTTTCCTTTCATTTGCTGATTGATTCATTGAATTATTCATTCATCAAATATTTACAGATGCCTAGAACATGCAAAAGACTACGTTAAAAGTGGGCAATGTGGCAGAGATTTAAAAATCAGTTCTGGGGCACCTGGGTGGCTCAGTCCGTTAAGCATCTGACTTCAGTTCAGTTCATGAACTTGTGGTTCCTAAGTTCAAACCCCGCATCAGGCTCTGTGCTGACAGCTCACAGCCTGGGTCCTGTTTCAGATTCTGTGTCTCCCTCTCTGCTCCTCCCCTACTTGCACTCTGTCTCTCTCTCCATCAAAAATAAATAAAAATTAAGTTTTTTTTCATTCACAGTCCTATTATCCTGTACAACATACAGAAATTAATTCAAAATAGATTAAAGACTTGAATGTAAGGCCTGGAACTGTAAAACTCTTAGAAGAAAACATAGGCAGTAAGCTACTGACACCCTTGGCAGTGTTTTCTTGGGGGGGGGGTTGACTCCCAAAGGAAACATAAGCAAAAATAAACAAAAGAGACTACATAAAAAGTTCTACAGAGTGAAGGAAACTATCAACAAAACAAAAAGGCAACCTTTTGGTGGGAGAAGATATTTGCATTGCAAATTATATACCTGATAAAAGGTTAATATACAAAATAGATAAACAACTCCTACAACCCAATAAGAAAAAACCAAACAACCCAATTAAAAAATGGCAGAGGATGTAAACAGACATTTTTCCAAATAAGACATACAGATGGCCAACAGCCACACGAAAATATGTTCAACATAAGTAATCATCAAGGAAATCAAGTCAAAACCAAAATGAGATATTATCTTTCACCTGTCAGAATAGCAGTTATCAAACAAACAAGAAATAACAAGTGTTGGTGAGGAAGTGGAGAAAAAGGAACTCCTATGCACTATTGGAGATCATGTAAATTGGTACAGCCTCAATGGAATACAGTATAAAGGTTCTTCAAAAATTAAATAGAATAATATAATCCAGAAATTTCTCTTCTGGGTATATATCTCAAGGAAACAAAAACACTAATTCTAAAATCTGCATTATTAACAATAGCCGATATGGAAACAGCCTGTGTCCATAAATGGATAAATGGATAAAAAAGATGTTACGCACATGTGCACACACGCACGTGCACGCGCGCATCCACACACAGCAGCATACTATTAGGCCAAAAAAAAAAAAGAATAAAATCTTGTCATTTTAAACAACATAAAAATATGGTTGAACCTTGAGAGTATTATGCTAAATGAAATAATTCAGAGAAAGACAAATACTGCATGATGTCACTTATACGTGGAATTTGAAAAAAACAAAACAAAACAAAACCCAGATTCATAAATACAGAGAACACATCAGTGGTTGTCAGAAGTGAAGGAGATTTGGAAGAGAGGGATGGAATGGATGAAGGCAATGAAGCAGTGCAAACATGTAACTCTAGTTATACAATAAATAAGTCATGAGGATGTAGTGCATAGCACAGGGAATATAGTCAATAATACTTATTAACTTGGTATGGTGACACATGATAATAACTTACTGTGGTGATCATTTCACAATGCATACAATGTTGAATCAACTGACATTATATAATGTATGTATCCCTCAATAAAAAATTCATGGTCCCTGTCCACACATACTGATATTCTAGTGAGGAAAAGAGAAATTAAATGAAAAATTTTATGTAATGTTGCATTACATAAAATTTTATAAAATGACCCCCAATGAATCATGTTTTTTTGTGTGTGTCCATGCCCTATGCAGTATGATATTTTTGTTCCTTCCAACAAAAAGTGAAATCTGTCCCTCCAGCCTTTTTAATGGGTGTTGGCTTTGTAAGTTGCTTTGGCTAAGAGAATGAAGCACAAGTTTAGTGTGTGAATTCTGGATCCTAGATCTTGAGATGCCTTATAGTTTCTGTTTTTGCACTCTTATAATCATGTCCAGAGACAGCCATGATGTAGGAATGCTAGTTTAATATTTTGGAGAAAGAGAGGTCGTCAGTCAGCACCAACTTCCAGACATGTGATTAAAGCCATTTTTGTCTGTGTAATTGAGTGAGTCTGGGAGAGACCAGCACATTACCAATGTATAGAATGAGAACAATAAAATGTTTCTGGGTGTTTTTTGTTGTTGTTG
This sequence comes from Crocuta crocuta, assembly GCF_008692635.1. Classification (NCBI taxonomy): domain Eukaryota; kingdom Metazoa; phylum Chordata; class Mammalia; order Carnivora; family Hyaenidae; genus Crocuta; species Crocuta crocuta. Next base: position 10,366,349 of record NW_027531334.1, read on the forward strand.
TTGTTGTTTATTTTGAAGCCAATAAAACTGTGATAGATTGTTACACAGAAGTAGGTAAGTGATATACATAATCCATTAGATAATTAAAATTGGTTATTTGTTACAAAGTAGAATTATTAAGAAGATTTGTTCAAGGTGATCTAAGAGATGGTAGAGTTGAGAACTGAAGGATGAGGAAGAATTCCCAAGGTGAAGGGTATATATGTTGGAGTTGGTGGATTAAAAGGGCAGTATATCATTCAAAACAAAACAAAACAAAACAAAACTTCAAAACAGAACAAGTTACATAATCTGGGGTGAAAGTCACAAATTTAAGAAACCAAAGGAAGTGAAAAGAGGCGTATGCACGATTGGGCATGATCCAATGAGGAACCAAGGAGAACAGTAGTGAGAAATAAGGCCAATGAAAATGTGATGGGAGTTTTATTGTGTACTATGAGATATAAGTTAAAAGTCATGGACATTTCCCTAAAGAAGCTGTTATTGCAGCACTATGGAGGAAAGTATAGACACATTTTGACATAGTGTAATACAGACCTGGGTGAATTTAGTAATTTACCATAACTTCTAAAGACTTTAAATGTAGAAGACAGGCAATTTATCAAATTGCTATCCAATTATCCTGTTTGCAGCCTGTAACACAGGACTTCAGAGACTGGTCCCTGAGCAAACTATTCCTAAAGTAAATATGAGCCTCTGTTCCACATAAAGATGCAAAGATTTTCACTTTTTATAAGTTTTTCCCCCTCTAACCAAATTAACAAGCTGAAATAAACTGGGGTTATGGAAGTAGTCAAAGTTTTAACACTCTTAGTGATTACTTAGTTCAACCCTTTCCCTTTTTAGATGAAGAAGCCTTCTTCAGAAGAGTAGGCTGTTCTGCACAGTTTTCCAACTAGATAATGATGGTGGTCAGTGTGGAATTAGGGTCATTGAATTCCATTTCCATGGTTTTACTAAGATTTGCTTCTGTTGGGTATTTAGCTGCCTCAGACTTGAGGGGTACTTGTTCAGGTCTTTCTCAATACTCTTTAAAGACCTAGTTCTTTCGGAGTTAAGATGGTAGAGAAGTAGGGGACCAGGATTTTTCTTGTCCTTCAAACACAGCTGTATTGTGGTCAGATCACTGGCACACTGAGAAATCAATCTTCAGAGTGGCCGAAGGATCAACCATCGTTGTCTACGTAGGGAGATAGCTTGGCAGGATGGAGCCTAAAGAACTGAAACTCGGGAGTTTCAGAAGTGATTGACTTTGTCTGGAACGGAGCTGGAAGCTTTGGGTTTGCTTCTGAGGAGGGGGGAGCTGGCTTCTGGGGAGGTCGGAGCTGGCCCCAGAGTGTACAGCTTGGTGTTGTGATCTCAGAGGCACTCTGGGAGACAACAGTCCCCTTCCTGGAGTACTTTGGAAGAAGGCTTATTGCCTCCCCCAAGGACAAAGACCCTGCAAGTGCAAGCCAAAGGCTTTTTATCAGCAGAGCTGAGCGGCACTACTCTGGAACAGAGTTTTCAGGGTGCAAGCTATTTAAGACATTAGGTTTTGAATCTCAGCCAAGCACGTAGAAGGCACAGAAGTACTGTGAGGCAGGGTAAGCTGATCTCTGTCACTATTCTGTAAGGGCTGCTTAAACAGCTTGGTTTGTGGTGTTGCTATTTTCTCTCCAACACCAATTCGGTGGGACTTCAGAGAGCAACATAAAGATGTCCAGTTGAAGTGGGACCCATTTACACAAATCCCTGCCCTTCCATGCCTGGTAACTGTTTATTTACTGGAGGAAGACTGACACTGTGCAAACCAGATGGCATCTTCTTCAGACCAGCACAGCCACTGGTCCCAGGCACCAACAGGCAACTTTTTTTCCCCCATGTTTATTTGTTTTGTTTTAACTTTATTCTATATTGTGTTATTGTTCTTCCTTCCTTCATTTTTTTCTTTTGCAATCATTCTTATAGTTTCTGATTCGTTTTTGGTCAACTCGTATATATAATATGTAAATATATAAATATATATATAAATAATATGTATGTATGATCAAGCAATTTTATTCTATTCTTTTTCATCCTCTTCATTTCTTCTTCTTATTTTCCACTTTCATTCTCTGGATATAGCCTTAACGTTTTTTGATTCTATGTTTGGTTTTCTTTCCTCCCCTTTCATTTTTCTTTTTTTATGGGATCAGCACACCCATTTTTCCTTTATTCCCCCCAGTATTGTCTCAACAAACAAATCAAAGTACATCTGATTTAAGGTCTAAACACTCCACCACTGAAAGCAAGGAGGAGTTTTGCAGAAGACTGACCAGTGGGATAGAGCAGCCAAAAACAGAGTGCATGCAACACACACCAAAAACACTTCCTGAAATGCCAGGCCCTGGAGTTTGTATATCCCCTTTTTAAATATAGTAATACTCTCATGTGTAGGCCACACAGTAAACATTTAAAACATGCAAAAGTCAGAAACTTAGCCACAATGAAAAAGGGAGGAATTCTCCCCAAAAGAAAGTTCAAGAAGAAATCACAGCCAGAGAATTTCTCAAAGCAGATATAAACAAATATCTGAACAATAATTTAGAATAACAGTCATAAGACTAATAGCTGAGCATGAAAAAAGCATAGAAGGCACCAGAGAATCTCTTGATACAGAGAGCAAAGCCCCAAGAACTAGTCAGGATGAATTTAAAGATTCTATAAGTAATGTAAATTAACCAGATACTGTGGCAGCAAGGATGAAAGAAGCAGAGGAGAGAATAGGTGAAATAGAAGACTAAATTATGGAAAATAATAATGCTAAAAAAAAGAGGGAAAGGAAATTGCTAGGTCACAAGGGAGAATTAGAGCACTAAGTGATTCCATGAAATGAAACAATATCTGTATCATTAAAGTTCTAGAAGAAGAAGGAAGACATAAAGGGGCAGAAGGTTTATTTGAACAAACTATAGCTGAGAACTTCCCTAATCTGTGGACGGAAGCAGACATGCAATTCCAGGAGGCACAGAGAACTCCCTTTAAATCAACAAAAACAGTTTAACACCATGACGTATCATAGTGAAACTGGCAAAATACAAAGATAAAGAGGGAATTCTGAAGAAAGCAGCTACGGAAAATAGGACTTAACCTACAAGGGTTAAGGTTAGACACATAAGGTTAGTAGCAGACTTGTCCTCTGAAACTTAGTAAGCCAAAAGGGAGTGACAGAAAATATTCAATGTGCTGAATAAGAAAACTATGCAGCAAATAATCCTTTATCCAGCAAGACTGTCATTCAAAATAGAGGGAAAGATAAAGACTTTGTCAAATAAACAAAAACTAAAGGACTTCTTTATCACTAAACCAGCCCTGCAGGAGATCCTAAGGGGGACTCTGTGAGTGAAAAGCAGCAAAGACTACAAAGGACCAGGGACATTACAACAAACATGAAATCTATAGATAACACAATGGCACTAAATTAATATCTTTCAATAACCATTATAAATGTAAAGGGACTAAATGCCCCAATCAAAAGACACAGGGTATCAGAATGGATTAAAAAAAAAAAAAACAAGATCCATCTATATGCTGCTTACAAGAGACCCATTTTCAACCAGAGGACTTTATCCATATTGTATGTGAGGAGATGGAGAACCATATATCATGCTAATGGACATCAAAAGAAAGCTGGAATAGCCTTATTTATATCAGACAAACTATATTTTAAAACAAAGACAATAACAAGAAATGAATAAGGGCATTATATCATAATTGAGTCTATCCATCAAGAAGAGCTAACAATTTTAAATTTTATGCCCCCAAAATGGAAACATCCAAGTATGTAAGTCAATTAGTCAAAACACAAACAAACTTTTGGATAATAATACCGTAATTGTAAGAGATTTTAATATTCCAGTTACAGCAGTGGACACATCATCTAGGCAGAAAATCACTAAGGAAACCATGACTTTGAATGACACAGTAGTAGGATAGACTTACCAGATACAACAGGTACAAAAAGACAGATCATGTCATGCATATTTTTAGATCACAATTCTATGAAACTTGAAATCAACCACAAAGAAAAAATTTGGAAAGCCTCCAAATACATGGAGGTTAAAGAATATCCTACTAAAAAAGAGTGGGTCAACCAGAAAATTAAAGAAGAAATTTAAAAAGTACATGGAAGGAAATAAAAATGAAAACACAACATACCAAACCCTTTGGGATGTGGCAAAGGCAATCCTAAGAAAAAATACATTGTATTCCAGGCCTATCTCAAGAAGAAAAAAAAAATCCCAAATATGGAACCTAACCTTACACCTAAAGGAACTAGAAGCAGTGCAGCAAAGAAACCCCAAAGCCAGCAGAAGAAGAGAAATAATAAAGATTAAAGCAGAAATAAACAATATAGAATCCAAAAGAATAGTAGAGCTGACTTTTTGAAAGAATAAACAAAATTGATAAACCCCTAGCCAGAATTCTCAAAAAGTAAAGTGAGAGGACTTAATTAGATAAAATCACAAATGAAATAGGAGAGATCATAACCAACACCACAGAAATGGAAACAATTAATAGATAATACGATGAAAAATTATATACCAAAAAACTGGACTATCTTGAAGAAATAGACAAATTCCTAGACACTTACACATTACCAAAACTCAAAAGGGAAAAACAGAAAATTTGAACAGACCCATAAGCAGTGAAGACATTGAATCAGTTATCAAAAATCTTCTAACGAATAAGGGTCCTTGGCCAGATGGTTTCCCAGGGGAATTTCACCATTTAAAACAGAGTTAATACGTGTTCTTCTCAAACTGTTTCCAAAAATAGAAATGGGAGGAAAGTTTCTAATCTCATTCTATAATGCCAGCATTACCTTGATTCCAAAACCAGACAGAGATCCCACAAAAAAGGAGAATTACAGGCCAATATCCCTGATGAACATGGAGGCAAAAATTCTCAGCAAGATATTAGCAAATGTAATTCAACTGTATATTAAAAGAATTATTCACTATGATCAAGTGGGATTCATTCCTGGGCTGCAGGGCTGGTTCAATATGCACAAATCAATCAACATGATACACCACATTAATAGAAGGAAGAATAGCAACCACATGATTCTGTCAATAGATACAGAAATAACATTTGACAAAATACAGCATCCTTTCTTGATAAAAATCCTCAAGAAAGTGAGCATAGAAGGAACATACTTTAACAGCATAAAAGTCATATATGAAAGGTCCACAGCTAATCTCATCTTCAATGGGAAAAAACTGAGAGATTTGCCCCTAAGATCAGGAATGCAACAGGGATGTCCAGTCTCCTCACTGTTGTTCAACATAGCACTGGAAGTCCTAGCCTCAATAATCAGACAACAAATAGAAATGAAATGTATCCAACTGGCAAAAAAGAAGTCAAACTTTCACTCTTTGCAGATGACATGATTCTCTACGTGGAAAACCTGAAAGACTCCACCACAAAACTGTTAGAGCTGATACATAAATTCAGCAAAGTTGCAGAATATAAAATCAATGTATAGAAATCAGTTGGATTTATGTAAACCAATAATGAAGCAACAGAAAGAGATATCAAGGAATCAATCCCACTTACAATTGCACTAAAAAACCATAAAATACCTAGGAATAAACCTAACCAAAGAGGTAAAAGATCTTTACGGTGAAAAGTATAGAAAGCTTATGAAAGAAATTCAAGCAGACACAAATAAATGGAAAAACATTCCATGCTCATGGACTGGAAGAAAAAATATTATTAAAATGTCAATACTACCCAAAGCAATCCACACATTCAATGAAATCCCAATCAAAATAACACGAGAATTTCTTCTCAGAAATAGAAAAAACAATTCTAAAATTTGTAGGAACCAGAAAAGCCCCCAAGTAATGTTGAAAAAGAAAACCAAAACTAAACGTCATGATCCCGAACTTTAACCTGTATGACAAAGCTGTAATTATCAAGACAGGATAGTATTGGCACAAAAATAGACACATAGAAAAATGGAATAGAATAGAGAACCCAGAATTGGACCCACAAATGTATGGCCGATTAAATCCTCAACAAAGCAGGAAAGAATACCCAATAGAAAAAAGACAGTCTTTTTAGTAAGTGATGCTGAGAGAACTGGATGGCAACATGCAGAAGAATGAAATTGGACCACTTTTTTACAACATACACAAAAATAATTCAAAAATAAACGAAAGACCTAAATATGAGAAAGGAAACTATCAAAATCTTACAAGAGAAAACAGGAAGTAACCTCTTTGACCTCAGCCACAACTTCTTACTAGACATGTCTCCAGAGGCTAGGGAAATAAGAGCAAAAATGAACTATTGGGACCTCATCAAGATACAAATCTTCTGCACAGAAAAGGAAACAATCAACAAAACTAAAGGGAACCAACAGAATGGGTGAAGATATTTGCAAATGATGTTTATATAAGATAAAGGGTTAGTATCCAAAATCTATAAAGAACTGAGTAAATTCAACAAATAACCCGGTGAAGAAATGGGCAGAAGACAAGAATAGACACTTTTCCAAAGAAGACATCCAGATGGCTAACAGACACATGAAAAGATGGTCAATATTGCACATCATCAGGGAAATACAAATCAAAACCACCCTGAGATATCACCTGACACCTGTAAGAAATGCTAAAATTAGTAACTCAGGAAACAACAGATGTTGCCAAGAAACCATTTTGCACTGCTGGTGGGAATGCAAACTGGTGCAGCCACTCTGGAAAACAGTTAAAAATAGAACTACCCTATGACCCAGCAATTGCACTACTAGGAATTTATCCAAAGGATACAAAAATGCTAATTTGAAGGAGCACATGTATCTCAATGTTTATAGCAAGGCTATCAACAATAGCCAAATTATGGAAAGAGGCCAACTTCCATCAGTTGACGAATGGATAAAGAAGAGGTGATGTGTGTATATATATATGTATATGTATACATATGTGTGTATATGTATATGTATATGTATATACACACACAGCAACACAGAATGTGTATTATGGATATTACTCAGCAATCAAAAAGAATGAAATCTTGCCATTTGCAACAACGTGGATGGAACGGAAAGGTATTATGCTAAGCAAAATAAGTCAGTCAGGGAAAGACATAAGATTTCACTCATATGTGGGATTTAAGAAACTCAAGAGATGAGCCTAGGGAAAGGGAAGGAGAATTAAGATAAGAACAGAGAAGGAGGCAAATCATACAGAGAACAAACTGAGGGTTGCTGGAGGAGGAGCCATTTGGGGCAGTGTTAAATGGTCACAGGCATTGAGGAGGGCACTTTTTGGGATGAGTACTGACTGTTAAGAGATGAATCACTGAGTTCTACTCCTGAAGCCAAGACTACACTGTATGTTAACTAATTTGATAATAAATAAATAAATAAATAAATAAATAAATAAATAAATAAATGCAGATATAACTCAGTAGGCTCACAAGTAAGGATGTTGTTTATAAAAGTCACTCTTATGCACATTTTTGGTCACTCAGTTAACTGTTAATAGAACAGTTAATAATGAACTTTATTATGTATATTTAGTCCTCCATTTCCTTTAAGACCTTACCAGGCTGATTCAGGAGGAATTTGGAAATCTCATCACTTTCAGGTGATATGACCTCAGTGGCCAAATATTCCTTTGGCCAATGTTCAATTTAATGAGATGCCTTTCAAAAGTGCTTAAATTATGTCACTGAAAATGTGTAATTCGCTGAGAAGAAACAACAACAACAACAAAAAACCCATACAAATATATTTTCAGGGTCAAACTTTCCCTAGTGTCCTGTAGAGTTTTTCTATTTAATTTCTTCCCTTCTTGTTAAAGGAGAGATGTAGCTGGACAATGTCAGATGGAGAAAGGATCCCTTTACTACCACGGTGAGCCTTTGGGCATTTTCCTGCACTATTTTCCAGTGGCATGCCCAATGAGGGCAGGGCTGACACTGTTACATTTCAACTGTATGAAAACCATATTAGCAGCAGAATTGCATTCTTATTTATTGCTCTAAATATAGGCATTTTCTTCATTATTCTTTTTAGTTCTTGAATATTAGAGGTTTCACTTCCTAAATGGGATCATTTGAAGGAGAAAGTTGGTTTTTTAAATCTTTTTCAGAGAAGTACTGTTAATTTCTTTTTTCAGATTCTGTTCATAGAAAACTTCATACATGAAAAACAAAAGGAAGTCAAGATAAGGGAAAATGTCAATAGGAAAGTATCCCATTGTATATATGCTTTCTGACTGCCAATAAAGATCTGTATTATAGCTTTCTTTGGTCGTTCTTGTTATGCCTAACGTTCCAATGCAACAGAAATGGGATGAAGGATAGCCTAGCTTGATGCCTTTTCAAAATTACAAAATCCTTAAAGTCATTCCATTCAGACAAATATATGTAGACAATATCCTGCTTTCCTTGAAAATGATGCATGCAGCCTTGAATGCAAAAATTTATATCTAGCAACAAAGAAATGTGATATTTCATATTTAAAGCTTTCACATGGTTTTTGTTCTTTGTGTTAAGTTCTGAATTCATTATCAAATATATTCTTGCAAAATCAACTCAAAGAGCTGCCAAGGGATAATTTAGGGCAGGGAGAAACAAAGTGAAAACACAGTTGTTTAGAGTTTAAACAATACATCATTTTCAATTAAAATGTCTCTAGTAAATTGCAGATTTGGGGGAAAATGATTATATTCTGTGATTGAGCTTCTTAAGCCACAGGGCTTTTATGATGAAAAGGGGCATCTATGTAAAATGTAAATGAAGGTTGTAAGTGTATATAATCATACAGTCTTCTATTTTGAGGTGTTTAGTGTGTGATTGTGTGTGTGTGCACGTGCATACTCTCACCCCTATGTATGTGCATTTCAGTACACACTGTTTAAATTGCCTCTATAACATCTCTTATCAACCTATCTGGACCGAATTGTACTAACATTTTGCTCACCTTTCAACTTCTTTAATGTCTCTTCGTGGTTTGAAACAACATATATTTGGCTTCCTCATCAAGAAGCTCATTTAGCTGCAGCTTGATTGCAAGTAATTTGCCCTAAGTAGCTCCATCTTTTAATTGTCTGTGCCTTTTTCCAATCTATAAACTGTAACTTCAGGCAGGCCATTTTTGTCTTACTACTTCCTCCTTAGAAAAGCATATCTAATAATCCCCATATCCTGTGGCTTTAGGCATCTCTCACTAGATGAACAGAAGGAATAGGATTTTCATGTAGCTCTAATTGATTTACAAAACAAATCCCCCAAATTTTTGGTATCTGGAAAGAGATAAATCAAATATGATCCACAAAAGTTAATGTTGCATCTTTTGCTATTTTAAGAGGAAGAGATAAGAAGGAGACAGGAACATCAGTCTTTATGACTACTAATGACAATACAAAGAGTGTGCTCATTGATAACAGACAGGTTGTAAAAAGGAAGTTTTTTGTTTTTTGTTTTCAAATGCCAGTTTGGATTCACCCTAAATTCTTGTTTTATTCTGGGACTAAAGAAAGGTATGTGGACCATCCTAAACTGGCATAATTTTCTCTAATAGAGACATAATATAAGACATCATTGTATCTCTGGTTTTTCTCAAGTCAATGCATAAACACCCTTTTAGGATAGTGTCACTGAAGCCCTGTGCTATAAGACACTGTTTCCAAATCCATTTATTCCTTGCAACTAATCCATTTTACCTAGAGTATACCATAAAGGTATTAGGTAGCACTATATTCAGGGATGAAATATTATTCTAAACATGTAAACTATATATCTCTCTGATCTACACTTCCATTTGCTTCATTCCAAAGCTAACTGATATGGTATAAAGTATCCTTCCTATTCTCCCCAAAATATGAAAAGCAATTAATGTATTTTCATTCCATTATTTTTATTTTTTGTAGACACTTTCTTAATCTCTTTTTGTTCTCCAACCGAGCATTTCTGTTCATTCTTGCTTTGGAGGCCATACATTAGATCTGTATAATTCAAATTTCTAAATTATACAGATCTAAAAAGGAAATAAATGGCAGACCTATCTCTAGTGGGAATCTGATTCTAGAAGGTAAGGATCCAGGGATTAAAATTTTAGCATTTTGTTATAAACCTACAGTCAAATAATTGAATAACCATTTAATTAACCATTTCTTACCACATTCTTTTTTTTCCTACCATATTCTTTATTAAGCTGAAAGAAAAACCACTGATATAAGAAAAAAAATTTACCTACATTAGGAGTTCCAGTTTACCATTTTAGTTTAGATACACATCCTTAAATGTCAGCCAAGTCAGAGCAAGTCACAGTTTACCTTAACTCTTTTGGTCATGACTAGCAGGAAAAAGACTTGAAAGCTTTATTTTCCTCCAGAACGTATGAAACTCTAAGCTTGACAATCTCAGAAACCCTCTGAGTTATAGTATCAGTCTCTTACTACTTGTTCTTGTAGAAATTTTAAAAAAGTATAATTTGCTCTACCATTTGTTTGGATGATTACTGTTTTCAAACTAGTTTTATTTAGAGTTGAATGTTGATATATTATACTTTTTTAAAAATATTTTTTAATGTCTTTAGTTTTGAGAGACAGAGACAGAGCATGAACAGGGGAGGGGCAGAGAAAGAGAGAGAGACACAGAATCTGAAGCAGGCTCCAGGCTCTGGGCTGTCAGCTCAGAGCCCAACCAGGGCTCGAGCCCACAAAGCATGAGATCATGACCTGAGCTGAAGTCGGACGCTTAACCGACAGAGCAACCCAGGTGACCCGCTGATGTATTATTCTTTTACCTAATCTAGGTGTTTCTCTTTGAGCATACTGTTTGTTAGTCTATTTGCTATAAACTTATGATTTTTTTTTTCTTGGTAAATTTGAGTATTATAAAAGCAAAGGCCTCAACAAATAGATTCCACATACTACAGTCAAGGTCAGGTTACTATGTTGTGTGACAGTTATACAACTGATATAGAACTCTGCTATACAGAGAAATTCGATAAAAACTTGAGAGCCCTTCCTTATAGTGGTATGGATGTGCCATTCTGTCCCAAGACATTTGGGCTCTTGGAAGTAGTTGTTTTAAATAAATAAGGATCATGTCCTTACATAAGTATATGCTCCACAATGTGTGAGAGAGAGAGAAAAAAAAGAACAAAGATCTTGTAATGGACATAATCTTTTGAAAAATATTAAGTAGAATGCTAATTCATTCATTCATTTATTCATGTAATAAAAATTTACTGAGCACTTATTAGGTGTCAGGCCCAAAGAACAGTAATGAACACAGTAGAAAAGTATGAAGCTTCATGAGACAAATATTTTACTGGGAATGACTGAGACTAATTATTGATTGTGTAATGGTAGTTTTGGATGATTGTAAGCAGATCCCCTTAAAAAGTTTAGTTAGGGCCAGTATCTATAAAAGGTAACATTTAAGTTGAGGTTTGAAGAGTAGGGAATAACTAGATAAACAAGATTATTTTAAGCAAAGATTAAAAGTGCACATACTACAATTCTGCTCTACTGGTTATAAAATCACAGGAGTCACTGTCGAGTACTACTATAGCTCTCTTTATATCATCTTCTTCTCATTTTTATTTCAGGTTGGCTTAGCCTTTTTTGTTCTTTTCCATTTTTCATCCCTCTTTTCTTCCCCTTGCTATTCTCTTACCCTTTTTATCCAAAATCAAACAAGGCAGCGAAAGTTGAAACAATGATAATATTTACATTTTCACATCACCAAATCAGAGCATAATTAAAAGTGTTTGCTTTTTTATTCCTAATGCCTATAAGCTGTAAATGTCAGCCAGTGAGACCAGAGACCAAATCTACAGCTTCCTTTGTTGCTCACATTATCTCCATACAGGGACACCCAGATGTCACAATACAAAACACACAAAAGCTTATTTCAGTGAAAAACTGTGTAAATGAGCAAATAAATGGACTTACTGGACACTATAGTCAAGAAATCATGCAGATAATGCTATTAAAACACAAAAGACTTATATGTAGAGCCTTTGCCACTTAAAAAATACAGATTATTTTAAATAATTTCATGTTTAGAACAGATAGTAGTGTCTGATCTCAAAATTTCACTTTTATCCATAGATCATCTTTCAAACCTACTGGACAGGTTGAAGTGCTTGTAAAGTCAATTCTTGGGAGTACTGAAGCATTTCACTGGTAAGTCTCACAACACAGTTATTTTTGGATAAGCATCAGAAGTTTGGGGATATTATCTGACTATTCAAACAACTTAGATAATAGGTGGTGAATGTTGTAGATCTTGTTTCTTATCAACTCTGCATCAAATTAAAATACCAAGAATGCAATAATATTTTCCTCTGAGTCATGTATTTTTCCATTAGCTTAAGAATCTTTTTTTTTTTTAATTTTGCAGCTTAAGGTATCCAACGAAAAATATTCTTTGAATCTGTATTTGATTATTGGTCTCACTTACTCTGTGCAACAGCAAGGATCTTGTTTTCCTGGAAATATTTGAGACAGTCTCATGGTGAGCTATAAAGTTATTAATGTTGCTTGATATTTGCTTTGACAGCTGCTCTGTACTCTCTTTAATCATCTTCATCATGGTCTGTAGTTCTTTTTCCCTCCATTTCACTTTTGCCTATGCTGCTTAGAGAGGATGATGCGCGCGCACACACACACACACACACACACACACACAAATCTGATAAATCCCCTTTCCCTTCACATTATCCCTGGTTTTTTGATTCTACAAATGTAACTTCATTCCTTCAGCCATACATTTATTCATTCAGTAAATATGTATTCAATACTTATCATATGTCAGGTTCTGGGTGAGGGGATGATACAGAGATGTTACATAAAAGTATAATTTATGCTTTTAATAAGTGTATTAAAGAATACAATACTTTGGTAAATATATCGTCTAATAGGCTGTCCAAGGCAGGCTCACTACAAGGTAGTAGCCTGTGACAAGATCTGTAACATAGAGGCTAAGAATATGGGTTTTGGAGTCAAACAAATGTAGATTTGAATCCTGATTTCATGACTTACTATCTAAGTGACACTGTATGAGCTAGTAAGCTGCTTAATACCTTCCCATTTAACAACAAACTTTAGTTTTCTCATCTGTAAAGTGGGAATAATATTATGTCTTCTTTAATGATGATTGAATAAATGTAAGGCATAGGTCACAGGAAGATTTTTAAAAATAATAGCAGCAATTATGGTGAACGGGTTGTTAATAAATATGGTAATAATAATGATGACTGTGCTAAAGTCAATTAAAATAATAAAGGAAGGTATATGATAAATAGAGATGTAGAAATCAGAAAAAATGAAATTAGCGGTACTGGGGGGAAGCCTTGAGACAATAATTGGCATGACTCTTCAAAGAGGGATAAGTTTCTAAATCTGGTATTAGTTAATTGGAGAGACTGGAAAGAAGTACTTACCTTCACTGAATACCTCAAAATGAATGCCCTGGACCAGGAACATAGCAAATATTGCCTCATTTTATTTTTACATCAACCCAGTAAAGTTAGGTGTTCACCCATCTTTAATCACCATTTTATTTATTTATTTAAAAAAAATTTTTTACATTTATTTTTGAGAGACAGAGAGAGGCAGAGTACAAGTGGGGCAGGGGCAGAGAGAGAATGACACACAGAATCCAAAGCAGGCTCCAGGCTCCAAGCTGTCAGCACAGAGCCAGTGTGGGCCTCGAACCCACAAACCATGAGATCATGACCTGAGCTGATGTCGGAAGCTTAACCCACTGAGCCACCCATGTGCCTCTAATCACCATTTTATACACAAAACAACTCAGAGCATTAAGTCGCTTGTTCAGTTACCCAGCTAGGAATGAGTGGAGAAAGAACACTCATGCAAGATTAGTTTCCCACTAGGCTATCGGCTTGATAAGGTGACTTCAGTTTAATTTACATTATATCCTGGTGCACAGCATAGTCTCTGATGGCTACTAGGAACGAATTGCTCCACATTCATGTTTGTTCAACAATTTATGCTGATTCTTTGTAGGGGTTGAGCCTTGATGACAGAGTTAAAGTCTCTGTGATTTGCTTGGTAAGGAATTAGAAATCTAACTGTGTTGTTCATAACAGATTGGAAAGGCAGATGCTGGAATGGGAAAGCAATATAGAAGATTCCTCTTTTTTATGTAGAAGAGGCAGAAGTTTCAAAATAGACAGATAGTGATGGAGAAGAATAGTATTGACTGAATGGGGAGATGTGGGAGAGTCCTGGGTTTTCATCTGGATGACTGAGAGCAATAGTGTTGTTAAAATAATATGTACTTTTGAAAATAGCAACAAAAAGCAACGAAGGCAGGAAGAAGAAAGGAAGAATTATTGGGGGCTAGGGAAAAAATAAAGAATTTTGGATTTGAACTTGTTGTCTTTTGAATAGATGATAAAATACCTAAATATTCAGGAAAGAGTTGGACATGGAGTATCGGAGCTCAGGAGTATAATAAGGTTGTAAACATAAATTTGAAAGTGTTGCATACAAAGATGATCTTGGTAAAGTAAAAATGATGGAATTTCTTTTTTTTTTTTANAAAACACAAAAACCACCATGGGGAGAAAAAAAAACCTTAATGTGTTATGTGAAGTGCCTAGGGGCAGTTTAGAAGACACATTCAAGCTACTCACTGGAAATCCAGATCACCAGGATTGAATCAGTAACTTTGACTTAGTGCCTCTGGCAAATATCTCCAAAGCACAAACACAAACTTACCCTGAACACGTGGAAACAGGTTTTGCTTTATTGGTCCAACACTGTAAGACTTTGCAGTTCTCAGAGATAGCATTGTGCGTTATCTTATCCAGTGTTTTCCTAATTAATTTTCATTGTGCTACTCGGTAGCTAATTAATCTGAATAAAAGATAAGCTGCCCAGGGTTTATTTTCACTTTGACAGGCTGACCGACAAGGCTGGAGATACTAGGCAGCATCTCACTTGATAGGAGGAGCCAGAATAGCCTCGGATTCTATACACAGTCCAGACCTTATTCTCTTTTTGGGAGGTCTCATCATTTGGCTAGAGTGATGGCTCTGCCCCAGTGGCTCCCTCATTTCTTCGCTTTTTTGAAATTGATGTTTTTTGTGCCTATTAGAGGTACACATTAAAAATCCGTTCAATGATTAATAGTTGAATGGATAGATAGGGTACATAAAAACATAGAGACACTTTTTTTTTCCTTTTCATTATCCTCGGCTTCCAACACATTCTACCAAATTAATTAAATTTTATGGTCTGGTTTTATTCGTTGATAAAAATGCATGGGAAAACACTTTTTACACTCAATCAATACACAATTTGTTAGTACTACTAGTAATACCACTTCTACTACTGTGGGCCAAGAATATAACAAAATCCTTCTGCCCTGGAAATCCTCCTGGTAATCACTGGGAGAAAGCCAGTAGATCTGTACTTAATTAGAGCCTTCTGTTCTTCTTTACTCTGCCCTCTCCCCAACCCTTGCCCCCATCAAGGAACTAATCTGAGGACAGAGCTGCTTGATATTTCTATTTCAGTTAGCACTTCCCAGTGCAGTCATGGTTAAAACAACAATAAAATGAACACTGACAACAGTCTTCTTAGAATTGTTTTCTTTCTTTTTTAGAATTCTCTTCTTCTCTTTTTCTTAGTTGATTTATTTTGAGGAAGAGAGAGTGAGCAAGTGGGGGAGGGACAGAGAGGGAGGGAGAAAGAGAGTCTTAAGCAGGCTCTGAAGCCCAACATGGGGTTAGATCCCAGGAACCTTGAGATCATGATCATGATCTGAGCCACCAAGTGCCCGTAGATTTTTCAATTAAAGTCTGTGAGGACAAATTCTTGTCATGATAATTTGACTAATAGAATGCCATCAGGAAGATTAAAGAAAGAGAGAGAGGTAAATGAAAATTACTTAGAAAAAATTTAAGAATAGGAAACAGATGCTTGAAAGAAGTACTGAAAACAAAGACACCCTCTGAAGGCTTATTATTATTGATATATGTGTTTTAGGAAATATTCTTTTCTCCTTGCAACCTAATTTTGATAATCATACTCAGATTAAAATTCCTTGGGGCACCTGGGTGGCTCAGTTGGTTAAGCATCTGACTTCGGCTCGGGTCATGATCTCACACTTGTGGGTGTGAGCCCCTTATCAGGCTCTGTGCTGACAGCTGGAAACCTGGAGCCTGCTTCAGATTCTGTGTCTCCCTGTTTCCCTGCTCCTCTCTCTCTCTCTCTCTCTCTCTCTCTCAGCTCTTACATTCTCTCAAAAATAAATAAACACGAAAAATTTTAAATAAAATAAAATAAAATTCCTTATCAGAGAATTTAGAATCAAAGAACTAAATGAGAACTAAATCTCTTATAAAGAGAAATTTATATAAGAGAAATATATCTCTTATAAATAGAAATTATAGAAGGCTTCATATGGGATGATAAAGTCCTGTTGTTTTCTTTTCATTGATAAAGGCCTATGTTTATCTTCCAACTCAAATACTTGTTATTAAACACAATTGTTTGAGATAATTTACTAGAATGTTTCTGTTCATTAGGTCCTAAGATATACTGTGCCATGAAAACATGTTTGTTCAGAGTTCCATTCCTGAAATCACCTTTCCATAGTCTCTGCCCATGTCCATTTCTTCCAATACACTGCTGTTTACAACATATTACCTAGCATGCTAACGTGAATGTCAAGTTATCGATGCCCAAAACCTAAGATGAGATCTGGGTAATATATCTCATGTGACTTAAGTTAGGTGTATACACTTCAAAATAGCACCTAATACTTACTAGTTGTAGTTTTGTGTTCACCCAGAAACCTAAAAC
The DNA here is from genome assembly GCF_008692635.1 of Crocuta crocuta. Lineage (NCBI taxonomy): Eukaryota > Metazoa > Chordata > Mammalia > Carnivora > Hyaenidae > Crocuta > Crocuta crocuta. The sequence goes on from NW_027531334.1 coordinate 10,383,175, forward strand.
ATTTGAAAATGTAGAAATTCAGGGTAATAATGTCATGTATGGCCAGCAATTCACCATTAAATTGGACTATGGCCTGGGAAAGCCAAGGAATGTGTTTTGACAGAGGGCATTTATTACCTTAATACATTTGTCATGATCCAGCTCTCAGGCTTTCAGATTTTGACTCCTCATTGCTCCAGCAGACTGAGCATGGGATAATTTCAGAGTCAGCCTCACATTCACTAAAGTCACAGAGACTGATGTATAAAATCAAAATGTCAGTCTCTCTTTTTACAGCCAGAATTCAAACCATCACACAGACTATAATGTTTTCATCACTGAGACCCATCTTTCCTTGAAAGTAGATCCCATTAGAAAGCAGATTGCGTTTGGAAATTTGCTTAGTATGCACAGTATTAGGTTACAGGCTTTTTAACTAAGTTACTATTATATCTTAATTCTGGTTTTGAGAAAGCATTTGTTGTTCAAGAACACACTCTCTTTGTGTCAGCAAAGTTTGGATGAGGTCTGCCAAAGTTTTTCTAAGTATCTCTCTTTTTCTTGTTTCCATGACTGACAACTTCCTTTTGAATGACATTATTTCCTTGATACGTTAATGTATTCACCTAAATTACAGTTTGTCCCGAAAGTTTGGAAGCCATTATTTTTAAGATGACTGTTGATCTTTTTTCTAATCCAGAATATATTGAATTAACTTTTAGCTTAGAAGACAGTCTTTATCTCTTTATTTCCAAGTTCATAGGTACATTTTTATGGTAACCCTCAAACAAAACTGATTATTTTCAATAAATACATAAGTTCACCTACTTACTGTCTTTTAATAAACATTGTCCTTAAAAAGATACTGGTCTGTGTGTCTTATAAAGCAGGAATTGTGCCTGTCTTGTTTGTCATTATCTTTCCAGTGCCAACTTCAATATAATATGGTAAGCAATGAATTAAAATATTCAAAACTAGTTAAATTTAACTAAAATGTTAATAATAGTTAAATTAATGTTTGTATTAATTTGATTAGGTGGTTTCTGAAAACAACAATGTTCTTATCTGCCTCATATAATTAATACCTACTAATACACAAGCATACTTATATATGTAAAGAAAAGCAGACCCTCTCATAAAGATAGCCTAATATAAATCTTATAAGTTTCGTCATGTGTTATATTTGCTTGAGGTATTTGAAATCCTGTGATTAAGAAAGATAATATGGGGAATCTGGGTGGCTCAGTTGGTTGAGTATCCAAATCTTGATTTTTACTCGGGTTATAATCCCAGGTCGTGGGTTCAAGCCCTGAATCAGGCTCCATGCTGAGCATAGAGCCTGCCTACATAAGATTCTCTTTTTCTCTCCCTCTGTTCCTTTCGTCCACTCTTACACTCACTGTCCCTAAAATTAAAAAAAATTAAGGACACCTGGGCAGCTCAGTTGGTTGAGCGTCCAACTTGAGCATCAGGTCATAATCTCATGGTTACTAGGTTTGAGCCCCACATCATGCTCTGTGCTGACAGCTCAGACCCTGGAGTCTGCTTTGAATTCTGTCTCCCTATCTCTCTGCCCCTCTCCCATTTGTGCTCTCTCGCTCTCTCTCTCTCTATCGAATATAAATAAACATTAAAAAAGAATTTTTAATAAAAATAAAAAATTTAAAAATACATTATCATGAATAAAAATAATCATTGCCAAATTCAATATTGATATTAATTAACTTCTATGAAATTATTTTTTGAATTAGTTGAGCCCTAAATTTAGTTATGTTCATCACATTTATTTTACTCGGTCTATCCAGATTTTAAACTTCTTTAAGATGATTTTATTTTTATATTTTTTAGAGGTACAGTTCCAAATGTAGCAGTGGGAAGGGAGGGTATTGCAAAAAATAACTGAATCTTTTATTTTTGACAAGTGGGTTTTTCAGGGAGTCCTTCCTGATAATAAGAGGGGCTGGATAAACCTGTATCTATACTCTATTTTGGGGAAACCCAGTGTGAGAGTAACACTGCTGAGTGAACATTAAGAGATGCTCCTTCTTGTAATCTGTTTTGAATTCCATATGGCCTGAGTCTACTCCATTAACTTCACACTACTCTGTACCTTAGAAAAACCCTTGGGACTTTACATACATGTATGTAGACCATTGGATTTATTATGGATTTTGGATAAACTTTTTGTATTTTCTCTCCATCTTACATGTCTTTCCTCCTCCCATCACTATAATATGGATGAATAAAGGGAAAATAAAGGTGTTGTAAATGTCTAATCTTTCACAAAGCAAAGGGCAGAAGGCTGACTGTGACAGATGAGTAAAACATATCTTAACCTTCTCAATCAAGGAGTAATTTTTTTCCCATATTTTCCAATGTTTTCAAACTGCAGCTTCATTCAATATTTAGAATTTAGAACTGAATGTTATTCTTTTGGGGAACTCTTTAATCAAAGGCATAAAAATGGATCAACATTCAGAGGGAAGATATGTTTATTCATTAATTGATCATCTTCACAAACATTAATAACATGTTCTATTGATCAGGTATGATTCCTTTATGAACATACATAACAACTGGTTCCATATATGCATGTTATAGTTGGTTAATTTTAATGGTATGGGAAATACACTTTCTTATTTTGAAACAAACACCTGTTTTTAAGGAAAGACTCTTCATAGATAATGTTACTGCTATTGATACCCATACTTTGCTACCAACTGTAAACTGACTTTTGGAGAACATGTGTTACAAGCCATATATAGAATTTGGATACCTTCCTTTGTTGTCATTCCTGCCATCTATAGACTAAGATTATTACGTTTTCCTGTGGTAAGTTTCTTGAAAATTCTTCCAATATTTTGGATGAAGTGTTGGAATGCTTGTATTGTCTTACTATTTTTATCTTGATGATACATTGAACTTTTTTGTCTGATAATATTTTACTCGTGCTTTTAATGACGCATTAATCTCTATTTTATTTTTAATAGCTTAACAAAATAAAGCCACCAAGGACTAGATATTAAAAACCAAAATCAAAACTGAAGTGGAATGAAAAAGATAGGGTATGAATGAAGGTATACTTATATCTTTAATCAAACCTTCAACCTCTACGTTAAAATACAAAATGCTCCACTTGCTATAAAATTACATAATGAGCAAGTATTTTGTTCACAGCACAGAGGAAGGAATTGAGCTAAGATTGGGATAAGGTAAGTACATTTAACTCTGAAATGACAAAATTATGTCTATCTATCTATCTACTTATCTATACATCTACACAAAAATTAGTATATGCATGTGCATATGTTTGTATATGTATATATGCACACAATTTTTTTTTTTTTGCTGTAGAATATCTTTGTGATTTAGCAGAATAAATGAGGTTATCCACACTGAGGTTCAGTGGTAACAAATTAGAAAGTTTAATTTCTTTTTTTTTTAATGTTTATTTATTCTGAGAGAGAGAGAGCACAAGCAAGAGAGGGGCAGAGAGAGAAGGAGAGACAATCCCAAGCAGGATCTAAACTACAAGCACAGAGAATGAAGCAGGCCTCAAACTCATGAAATGTGAAATCAAGAGCTGAGCAGAAACCAAGAGTTGGACACTCAACCAACTGAGCCACCCAGTTGCCCTGGAGAGTTTCATTTCTTGTAATTAAAGGGAATGAAGAACTATTTGGTTTTAGGAATTTTAGTTAAGACAATTAAGTTTCTTTAACATTTCACTCATGTATTATAGTCAGAAATATATTTTAGAGTTTTAATTCTATGTAGAGCTTTTAGGATAAGACTTCTGGCAACTGATTGTTCTCTGAAGGCAGAAATTCAAGTACCTAGCTGGTGTTATTCCAAATTCATCTGCACTTATTTTTTATGATGGTTGTGTGTCCGGTATGTATTAACTGAATCTATGATAATCTTCCTTTCCTATTACCTTTCTTTCTTCGTGGATGGAAGGAGATCTACTTTCTGTCAGTAGTGTTTTTAATGTTTTTCAAGTACCAAACTGGTCTCTAGAAATGCAGAATCCAGAGAATATCCTACAATTCATTTGTATCAGACTCATCAGGGATATAAAACATAAAAGAATACTTAACAGAAGACTTAAACAGATAATTTGTCAATTATATTCCTAACTAGAAGGGTTCCAAATGACCCTTCAGACAAAAATGGTTATGCCCAAAATCAGTTTAATCTTATTTCTTTAAACAATTGATCTATGAAAAGCCTTAGAGATTAATATTTTATAGAAGTATGCAAATTATATATGTGTGTATTTCACATGAAAATTAATGCTCATAATGAAACCTTTTTGTAATTCAACAAATCATGATTCAAGGATATAGTTTGTCTCAAGAGCATAATCCTCTATAAGTCAGTTCACATAAAGGAACATTTAGGAAGCATATTTTATAACCTTAACAAATAATGATCAATTTTAGAAGAATGTACTTAAAGGAAGTGAAAATTAATAATTAGCATGTAGATAATAAATTACACTGTAATGATATTCTGATTCTTGTATATAACAATTAGTGAAGATTTTAGTCATTCCCTTCCTTCCTTCCTTCTTTCTTTTTTTCCTTTCTTTCTTTTCTCTTCTTCCTCATTTTCTCCAGTCCTATGACATAAAATTACAACTGCAAAAGGTATCCTTAGGAAAGTACATGAAGATAAGTTCCATTTCATCATGAGATTACTTCTAAATCCCATTAATATACAGTATTAAATCTTTGAATTAACTGAAATACACATGCCAAAAAATTAATGGCCCCATGCATAAGATCTGAAACCGTAACAGTCCTAGAGGAAAACATTGCCAAAAAGTTCATTAATACCAGTCCTGGAAATAAAAGTTTGGATTTGGCATCAAAAGTAAAGGCAACATGCAAAAATAAATAAATGAATGACTGAGACTACATCCAACTCAGAAGCCTCTGCACAGCAAAGGAAACCATTAAAATGAAAACGCAAACTATGGAATGCAAGAAAATATTTACATATCATCTATTTGCTAAGGGGTTAATGTCCAACATGTATGAAGAACTCACACAGCTCAATAGCCAAAAATCAAACAAAAACCAGTATGACTATAAAATGAAAAGACATTCACAGAAGACATACAATTGACTAACATGCAAGAAAAGATGTTCAATATCATCGAGAAAAAGCAAATCAAGGCCACATGAGATATCACATCACACATGTTAGAATTGCTATTATCAAAAAGGCAAGAGATAATACATGCTGATGTGGATGGAGAGAAAAGGGAACACTTGTACACCACTGGTGAGAATGTAAATTGATGCATCCACTATGGAATACGGTATGGAGGTTCCTCAAAAAATTAAAAATAGGACTATCATGTGATCCAGAAATCCCACTTGTAGGTATATATCCAAAGGAAATAAATCAGGATCTTGAAGAGATACTTTACCCCCTGCACTGCAGCACTTTTCACAATGACCAAGATTTGGAAACAGCCTGTATCCATCTATGGATGAATAGATAAAAAAAGATGTGGTATATATACATAATGGAACATTATTCAGCCATGAGAAAGAAGGAAATCCTGCCACATGTGACAATATGGATGGATCTTGAGGGACTTATACTAAGTGAAATAAGACAGACAGAGAAAGACAAGTACCACATGGTACTATTTATACATTTAATTAAAAAAAAAAAAGTCAAACTCATAGAAACAGAGAGTAGAAAAAGTGGTTGTGGTTGCCAGGGACTAGAAGTAGATGAAATAGGGAGAGTTTGGTGTAAAGGCACAAACTTTCTGGGGTACCTGGGTGGCTCAGTTGGTTAAGCAGCTGACTTCAGCTCAGGTTATGGCCTCACAGTCTGTGAATTCAAGCTTCAGATTCTGTGTCTCCCTCTGTCTTTCCCCTCCTCTGCCTTCTCTCTCTCAAAAATAATAAACATTAAATTTTTTTTCCTTAAATAAATAAAGTTACAAACTTTCAGCTATAAAATGAATGAGATCTTCAGATCTAATGTATAATATTGCAATTATAGTTGATAACACAGTATTTATATAAGTGACATTTGCTGAAGGTTTTCCCCCAAAGAAGACTCCCCAAAAAACACAAAACAAAAGCAAAAATAAAACCTGATAAAATGTGAGCTGATAGATCTGTTAATTATTTACAGGGAGAAATCTTTTCATCATGTATATATACATCAAATTGTCACAATATATACTTTAAAAATCTGACAACTGTATATGTCAATTATACCTCAATAAAATTGCAAAAAAAATACTACTAATCAGCCCATTTGAAGAAAATTTCCCTTTGGTTGAATAAAGCAATCTTTAAATGAGTTGAATAACTCTTCTGAAATACATAAAAACATGCAAAATTAAATATAAACTTACTTCAAAATATATTAGTTATTTATTTATTTGAGAGAGAGAGAGACAGAGAGAGAGCATGAGCATGGGAGGGGCAGGGAGAAAGGAGGCCAGAAGATCTGAAGCAGGCTCTGTGCTGACAGCAGAGAACTCGATGCAGGGCTCGAACTCATCAACTGTGAGTTCATGACCTCACCCTAAATCAGTTGAACCACCCAGGTGTCCCAAAATTTGTTTATTTTTTAAATTTATTTTTTTAAAAATTTTAATGTTTTATTTATTTCTGAGAGAGACACACACAGCGTGAGCAGGGGAGGGCCAGAGAGAGACGGAGACACAGAATCTGAAGCAGGCTCTAGGCTCTGAGCTAGCTGTCAGCACATAGCCCGACGCGGGGCTTGAACCCACAAACCGTGAGATCATAACCTGAGCCAAAGTCGGATGTTTAACCGACTGAGCCACCCAGGTGCCCCGAAATTTGTTTATTTTTGATGTGGGTATTTATTAAGCTACTCATTTATGAAGTGTGTTAAAGGAAGCTCATGAAAATTTGGGATTCAGAGAATATAAGAAAGTAGACAGTTGTAATGTAACTGCCGTAAGGATTATGAATATTTGCTCTGCTTGTTTAAACTCACACAAAAGAATCCAACAATTTTGAGTGAGGATAATTTCCTAAAATTCTGAATTCTATGAAACTCTTTTGTAGGTACACATACATCTTTTTAGTCTCTACATAGAAGTGATGTCCATTCATTTTTTAATTTTTTCTCATTCTTTTGCCATGATTTAGTTTAAATATTTTCAAAAGCAGAAATGATATTTGTCATTTTATCATGCATATTTTTGAATGATAGTATTGGAACTGCTACCTATTGATAAAATACGCATATTTTATACCAAATGTATCACCATTATTTAATGCGACAAAAGTAAATCTATAAAAGAACAATTATCATTTCTAATAAGTGCCTTCTAACATTACAGCAAGTCAACTATACTCACTTAAGCAAGCATTTAATGAACACTTTCTATGGGTGTGCCAGACATTGAAGTTATAAAGATAGTTAAGACATACTCTCCTTCCTATGTTCGAGCCTAAAGGAAAGGCTCAAAATCTGTGAATGAAAAATGGTGTGGAAAATGAAGAATCAGAACAGAACAACTGACAATTTCATCAATTGGCCCTTAGAACAATCTACCAAACAAGGGATCTTTGTAAAGGCTGCTGATTTTCTACACATGTGGAACAGGACTAGCTACATAATCTGCAAAGGAAGTGCAATATGAAAAACAGTGACCATCTCTTCAATAATTATCATAAATTTCAAGATGGCAACAGCAGAGCATTGGCAAGTGTGAGGCCCTTCTAAGTATGTGTCCCCATGTGACTGTGCATATTGTATGCCCATGATGTCAGCCCTGAGGTTAGATCTGCTCTTGCTAATTCTTTAGTTGCTTTTAGGATACTTTCAATGACTAACACTAATTTGATAAAAATGGTAGGCATCTCTGGGGTCCAATGAGCACAGATCATGCCAGCATAGTTTTCTGGCAATCTTTCTGTAACTGTATGTGGCATTGCCCAGAAAAAATATGAAGTAAAAATGAAAACCCCTAGCTGCTTTCTATTTTATTTTTTGGTTGAGCTTTACTTGAAATAAAGATCTAAGAATGGCTGAGGTGTTTACTTTCACTATATCATTCTGTCATTTGATAAAGGGTAAAGTATAGCATGCTAACCTGTGTTGGGAAATAAAATTGGGATACCAAAAAGGATTTCAGATATCCTTCACACAGCTTACTTGCTGTCAAGTAGCAAGTAATTCCTATCAGCAGCAACACTAATAGGTAAAATGTTTTTGAAAAAAGAATCTTCTGAATTTTCTGACACATAATATTGTTATGTATGACTATATGTTATCATCATTCAATAGAGTCATATGATTGTATCAGAACACTGAGATATTATGTTTTACACTTGCCTGTAACCAAGATTTTCCCATAGCTATTAGGAGAGTGAGAAGAGACTGTTCTTAACCTGGTGATTTTTGATTCATATTTATATGTCTACATTTGTATACTTAGGGATATGCCAGATATCTACATTCATAGTGGATATTAAAATATCCAAGTTGATATGCCCTATTGGTTTTATGCTTTAGAGATGACTGTAAAATTCAAAAAAAGTGAAACCATTTAGTAATAAACAGATAAGTGAAATATTTGGCAAAACTATTGATTTGTATGCATCCCACAATGAGAAAGTTTCTTGGATTCTAGTAAGTAAAATAAGTTGATATTTAGTTACTAATATCTTTTTGAATTTAAAGAAGTGCTCACAGAAACCATTTTATATAAATTGTTTAAAGTCTAATGATTTGTGAAGTCATAAAATATGGTTAATTCATAAATTTATATGTATTTGAATTTAAGTACATGCATCTACAACCAGGATCATATGCATATAAAATAATAATTAACGAATATATTTTTATTATAAGGCCACATATCTTATTTAATTACTGGAATAAGTAACGTTTTCACTTCAATGTCAGAAATGTACTGCAAAGCACAATAAAGTACAAGACATATTGCAGATAAATTTCCTGCATATTGAATAATTTGAGATTTATTGTGAACTATCTTCCTAAGATCTATTGGGAGTTGTATAAATACCCAGTTTGTGGCTGGAAGATAAAACATGAATTAAAAATACTATTATCTAATAACGCAATTTGAAATTCAGCATTTAATTTACACATACGCCTGCACACACACACACACACACACACGTGTGAGCACACACACTTAAATTAAGTCATTATAAAGCCCATGGTACTCTGACATTACTAAGGGAAACTTTCTGAAGACAAGGATGTGGTGTGCTTTCTAGTGCTGGAAATACAGATACACATGTGCATGTGTGCACACACGCTCATGTGCCCAACTCTGATAAACTCTAAACTATCATTTAGTCTCTTGTTTCATTTACTGAGAATAAACTATCTCTTCATATATAATAAAGCAATCAGATTTTGGTAAGTTTTCTTACGCCATTAACACGTTCTACTCCCCTTTGTCTGGTTTCTGATCAGAGGGCAATTTGCTTCATAATATCTACCACTAGAGAAACAAAATGATATAAATGAATGAAGGAAATAGCATTTAATAATCAGCTTATGACTCTAGAGTCTTAAGTGAAACCCCTAATGAGTCCTTTTCTCCATCTTCTCCTGAGTCATCAGGACAATGGCAAAAGGAGTAAACTATGACTCATTTTGTTAAGGGGACATTTTGTATCTTAGTGTACATAGTTAAACAACATCAGCAATGAGAGACTATGCAAAAATTGGGCTACAGACCAAATATTAGCTAAACAAACACAACCACAACAGATGCTGCCCCATTTTATTTTGAGTTCAAATTTATTATATTTATGACATGTTTTGAAATATAATCATATTTCACTAATAAATATATCAAGCCTTTTAAAATAGAAAATGGTTATCTTATGTAAGAAATTGTCTAGAAATAAATTTTGAAAATATCAACTTTATGCTTTAGAATGAGTGTATTTATAGCATGTTAGTATTAAATTTCATAACTATCCTGTCTGCTAACATTCTTTGCATTTCACAATCATAACATTTTCTGTTTTGGGACTTTATTTCAATTATTTGGAGTGCTAACTAAATGCTAAAATATGAATAATTGCATTTTGGGTTATAGTTAAATCTTATGCATTTAAATGTTTTAAAGTACTTTGAGTTATTACCATTTTGTACTCCAAAAAATTTTAAATTAATTTACTTATAATTTTATTACATTGTTTTAACATTCTGTAAATATAAATCTGATTAATAAATACAGATATGCACATACATATGTATATACACATGTATATAGACACATAGTTTTCTTTCAAAGTCACTCTATGTATAATGACCATATAGAGTTCATGTTTCTTTTAATCAATCAGAATATAGGGAGGCAAATTTGTGTTGTAATTGTAGTGGCATTCTTCATTCCTCTCTGTTTTAAGTGAATATACTGACATTATGAGATAATCCTTAATTTATTATTTATTTATTTATTTACTTACTTATTGAGAGTGCATCCACACACAAGTGGGAGAGGGGCAGAAGGAGAAGGAGTGAGTGAATCCATGCTGAGCATGGAGCCCAAAGGAGGGCTTGATCCCACCATGCTGGGATCATGACCTGGGCTGAAATCAGAATTTAGATGCTTAACCGTCTAAGCTTCCCAAGCACTCTGAGATAATCCCTAAAATAGGGATTATTTATTTAGATTATTTAATAGATTATCTATCTAATCCTTATTTTAGGCAGTAACTATCTCCCACTAAAGAGGCTAAACATATAAGGTTTTGATCTTTTGATTCTTTTTCTTTACTTGTGCAGCTAGAAAATGAGTATATATCATAGGCTCCTTAATCTGATTGTCCACCTCAGAAACTGAATCAGAAGTCCATGAAGATCCATTTAAGCAATGGGCAGCAGCAGTACTTCCACATATAATTAGTCGTCAGAGGCACCAGTGACATTGTTTCTAGGATCAGCTTCCAAGGTCTACGTAATATTAACAGGGCAAGCTGTTACTCTCTCCAGGTGCATTGACAGAAAGACCATGACTAAGCAAGTCTGAATGATTTTGGGCATAGGTCCTGGCTGCATGCCTTCCAAGCTCTCTTAAGAAATTAAGTGACTTTCTCACTATCATTTTAATAAACAAAAATTTTGCTTACACCTGGATTGCTTTCACTTGCTTTCAAATGAAGAAAGCTCACCGATTCAAAAATTGCTATTGGTGGTGATTATAACAAGTGATTATCAGGGATTGGAGGGAGTTTACACTTGGTTGGAGATAGAAAGTAAATAGCTAGGTAGTATTAAGGGAGGAGACTCTGAACACAGAACGAAATGAATGCCATAAGAAAAAGTGAGAATTTAATGATACTGAACAACTTAAGAAAAAGCAGATGAAAATTAAGAAAATTATTGCATGAAACAGAAGCCAGAAACTTTCACTATTCTATGGAAAAGATAATCTTATTTTTTGCAACTTTAAATCTCTAATAGTTACAAAAATAAAAACAAAATATTATCATGGGTGGTGGGATCATAGTCGCAACATTATTCAGGAATAGCCCTAAAACTCCTCCTAAAACCAAAGAGATCAATCTGGGTAGCAAAAGAAAGATTCCACAGATGATATCTTCAATGAAAACTATGAAACAGTGTATCTCCATCAACCTCAGGATGTGGAGAATAGAGCTGTGTGACCGAATCACCAATAGCAAGACCAGCACAGAAAGAAAAATCTGTTGGCAGGAAGAGTAGGAATGAAAGAGCAACTGCATTCTGAGCTGTGGAACTCTGTAATTGCCAAAAAGAAAAAATTAAATAAAATAAAGCCCTAAGTGGAAAAAAAAATCAACTTCAAGTAGAAATCTGATTGACTGAGTCCAAGGGCAAATCTGAGCTACTTTCTCATAAATCATTGAGTTTTAAGTAAAGACAAACAAAGGTTACCCTTAACTACTTAATAAAAGAATATCAAATAATGCTGTGGTTTTTAGAAATATATATAAAGAAAATACTCGCTCCCATGAGGACTGAGATTAATTTAGAGAGGAAATTGAAAGAAGAACTAGGTTGAGGAGAATGAAAATACCATAGGTAGGAAAGAGAGAAGGTTCAGATTTTAAGGTATGAGAAACCCAGGGGGATGAAAGTCCAGAAATTACTGTACCAATAAAATAAAATATCTGAAAGTAGGAGAATTGATTTGGAAAACAAGGCCTGAATTACTCTGGGAATCATAGATCTGGAGTCAGGGAAACACATTTCTGAATGTGACTTGGCTCTGAGACAATGAAAAGTTCACAGAAAGATTTAAAATTTTGTATTCCTCACTGTGACAACCTCATTGAAGATATAAATCTGGAAAGTTGAGAAATTTTCTCTGACCCATACCCATCTACAAGGGCACCCTCGTCTAGTGGTTCTCTTACTAGAGAATAGCACCCAGACAAGATAAGAGAGTATTAAATAGAACAGAAGTGCTAAATATGACAAATAAGTCATAGTAATGACTTTTTCAATGTGGAATCAGTAGTATCATCCTTGGTCCTGAAGATTCCCTGACCTAGTCTTTGTNCATTTAGATGTAATCAATTAGGTAGATGTTATAGGTACATATCAAGCTTTATATCCCAGTGTGAGGCATAAACCTCTTCAAGAACATGATATTTGATCATATTTTAGGGGAATAAAAATGTCAATAAAATTGCCAAAAGGTAAAAGTTACAAACAGCTTTTTGTGACTGCAGTGCAACAAATAGGAAACATAACTGAATGACCTCAGAAGCTTATTCTGAGCCTCCTTTTGGTGGCTTAACAGACAGTTGACCAATTTGACTGAAGATATTTATACAAAGATAGGATCATTGGCTTTTGTTATCATTTTGGTACATAAGTTTACTCCTCTGGAACCTTAGTATGAAGATCTCAGCTTTTTCAATGTGGAATCAGTAGTATCATCCTTGGTCCTGAAGATTCCCTGACCTAGTCTTTGTTACTTGGAGAAATTAGGCTTTCTCCAGTCCCTTTTAGGCTAGGCTACAAACAATGTTGAGTAGGGCTCATAGTTGGTCTCAGGGTCCTCTGAGTCAGATGCCCAGGTGGCTGGATTCTTGTTCACACTGTATTCAGCACAGCTATGCTTATCCTATACTGTGAAATGAGAGTTCACAGGACTGTATGTGCTCTGCTACTTTTCTGCTTGTGTATTTCCCTCCAATATGCCATACTTTCTATCTGTTTTATCAACAGTGATCTATATCTATAATCCTTGACCCATGGCAGCAAGAGAATTAGGAACTATGAAAACTTCTAAGAAGGAAAGGGAAAGAAAGAAAAAGAAGGAAAGGAAAGGAAAGGAAAGGAAAGGAAAGGAAAGGAAAGGAAAGGAAAGGAAAGGAAAAAGGAAAGGAAAGGAAAAGAAAAAGGAAAGCAAAGGAAAGGAAAGCAAAGGAAAGGAAAGCAAAGGAAAGGAAAGCAAAGGAAAGGAAAAACAAGTCTTTCTCTTGGAATGAGGAAACCAAAGAAAGGAAGTAAAGGGAGTCTTGAGTTAGAAAACAAATGATTATCAAACAAATAGATTGAAAACCTAATGTATTGACAAAAATAATCAACAAAAAAGCAAACTATTTCAACCTAATTAAAGAGAAAAGGGAGAAAGCACAAATATAGAAAATGAAAAATGGCAAGAGGAAAGTAAACCTCCAAGACGAAAAACAATTTTCGGTAAAAAAAAGAAGTCTTTCTGCATTGATATGTGAATATAGTTGAAAATCTAGATAAAACTGTAAGTTTTCTAAGGAAAAAATAGTTTTGCTATTTGGACCCACTGGAGATAGGAAGTCAACACAGAAAATTGTCATAGAAATAGAGTTTTATAACAATATTAAATCTTGGTAGTTTCAGAGTTAAATCTGATCAAACTTTTCAAGAGAAATCCTATGTTCTTAAAAAAACACCCAGAGCATAGAGAAAGAAAGAAAACTGTAAATTTTTTATGAGACAAGTATAACATTAATGCAAAAACTCAATACACTTTCACAAAAAAACTATACTTTCACTTATAAATACTATTGCAATAATCTCAAATACAATATTAAATAGAATCCAATATCCCATTAAAAATAATGTATTGTCTAGGGCCATACCATTCTGAATGCGCCCGATCTCCCCTGATCTCGGAAGCTAAGCACGGTCAGGCCTGCTTAGTACTTGGATGGGAAAAATAATGTATTATGATCACGTGAGATTCCTCCAGAAAAACAAGCACGATTTGATGTTAAGAAATCTCTGTCAGGGGACACCTGGGTAGCTCAGTTGGTTAAGTGTCTGACTTTGGCTCAAGTCATAATCCCACGGCTGATGGGTTCAAGCCCCACCTTGGGCTCTATGACAACTCGGAGCATGGAGCCTGCTTCAGATTCTGTGTCTCCCTCTCTGTCTGCCTCTCTCCCCCACTTGCACTCTCTCTCTCTCAAAACTAAATAAAATTATCAAAAAATATATTAAAAAATTTTTTGAAAGGAATCTGTCAAAAATTGTGTTAATCTATGGAGGAAAAATATATACTTGATTTGTTGAATGAAAACATTTAACAAATATTATTAATTGTAACCAATGGGTTGTTTTTAATATTAAAAAATACATATAATCTCAAAAGTGAACAATGTACTTGATGGAAAAAAAAGTTTTTCTCTGCTAACAAGGTAAGTATGCCTCATTGCTTAATATTTGTGAGTTAAAAGATATCACAATCAAATAAGAGAAATGTATTCGAGGAGTTTAGAACTTTCTCCTGAACAACCAATGAAAAAATTCTCAACAGAATACTAACAAACCAAATCCAACACCATATTAAAAGCATCATACATCATTTATGTAATTTATCCTAAGGACACAAGGATTGTTCAACATACGCAAATCAATAAATGTTTTATACTACATTAATAGAATGAAAGACACAAATTGTAGCATCATCTTTCAACACATAAAGTATTGGCCAAATTCAACATCCTCTCCTGATAAAAATTCTTAACAAACTAGGTATGGAATAAAAGTACCTCAACATAATAAAGGCCAAGTATGACAAAACCACAGTTAACATTATACTTGATGGTGAAAAGTTACAAGCTTTTCCTTTATGACCAAAACCAAGATGTGTGTCTATTCTCATCATTTCTATTCAAAATAGTAATTAGGCAAGAAAAAGAAATAAAAGACAAATTGGAAAGGAAGAAGTAAAATTGTCTCCGTTTACAGATGAAAAGTTTAGAAATAGAAAATCCTAGATACTCCACAAAAAGCTGTTAGAAGTAATAAACAAATTCAGTAAATTTGCAGGGTACAATATCAGCATACAGAAATTAGCTGTTTTTCTATACAGTAACAATGAAACATTTGAAAAAGAAATAAAATAATCTCATTTATAGCAACATTGCAAACAATAAAATACTTACTGATAAACTTAACTGAGGAAATGGACGATCTGTACTGAAAACCAAAAGACTTTAATGAAAGGAACTAAAGAACACACAAATAAATAGAAAGTTATTCTCTATTCATGGATCAACTGAATTAATATTGTCTAAAATGTCCATACTACCAAAGCCATTTATAAATATACTGCAATCCATATCAAAAGTCCAATACAGGGGTACCTGGTGGTTCAGTTGGTTAAGCATATGACTCCTGATTTTGGCTCAGGGTGTAATGTCGCAGTTTGTGGGATCAAGCACTGCATCAGGCTCAACAGCGTGGAGGCTGGTTGCAATTATTTCTCCCTCTCTCTCTCTGCTCCTCCCCTACTTGCATGCATTCTCTCCCTCTCTGTCTCTCTCAAAATAAATAAAAATTTTTAAAAAGGTCCAATGATATTTTTCACAGAAATAGAAAGAAAACAATCCTAAAATGTGTATGGAACCAAAAAGGCCCCAAATAACCAAAGCAATCATGAGAAAGAAGCGCACAATTTGAGACATCCCACTTCCTGATTTCAAGTTATATTACAAAGATATAGTAAATCACAACAGGATGGAACTGATATAAAAGCAGATCAATGAAATCAATGAAACAGAGTGGACAGCCCAGAAATAAACCCTACTAATATTTGACAAGGCAGCCAAGAATACTCAGTGGGGAAAGAATAGTCTCTTCAATAAATGGTGGTGGGAAAAAAACTGCATATACAAAGGCAAAAAATAAAATTGGAATCCTATACTACACTACTCACAAAAAATTAACTTGAAGAGGATAAGAAATTTAAACATGAGACCTGAAATTGCAAAGCTCCTGGAGGAAAACATCAGGAAAATCTCCATGACATAGGTCTTGGCAGCAATTGTTTTGGGCTATAACCTCAAAAGGACAAACAACAACAAAAAAATAAATAAGTAGGACTATATCAAACTAAAAAGCTCTGCACTACAAAAAAAAAAAAAACAGTAAAGAGAAAAAAACAACCTATGGAGTGAGACAAAATGTTTGCAAATAATCTATCTGAAACATAAAAATTTATAAAACTCAACACCCCCAAAACAAATAATCCAATTAAAAGTGGGCAGACTACATTTCACAAAAAAAGACATACATATAATCAACAGACACATGAAAAGATGCTCATCATCACTTATCATCAGAGAAATGCAAATGAAAACTACAATGAAATGTCACCTTATACCTGTCAGAATGGCTAAAAACAACAGCACAAGAAACAAGAGGAGTTGGTGAGGTTGTGAAGAAAAAGGAACACTCATGGGCTATTGGTGGGAATGCAAACTGGTGCAGCCACTGTAGCAAATACTATGGAGGTTCCTCAAAAAGTAAAAAACAGAACTACCTTGGTAATGTTCCAACAATTGCACTTCTGGTATTTATCCAAAAAATGCAAGAGCAATAATTCAAAGGGATATATGCATCCCTATGTTTATAGCAGCATATCTATAATAGGCAGAATGTGGAAACAGCCCAAGTGTCCATCTGTTAATGAATGTATATAGAAGATGTGATTATGATATATAATATATATTATATTATGTATATAATTATATATGTAATTTAATATACATAATATATATATTATATTATATTATATTTATCATATTATTCTGCCATAATAAAGAATGAAATCTGGCCATTTGCAATGACATGGATGGAGCTGGAGTACTATGCTAAGCAAAATAAATCAGTCAGAGAAAGACAAATAACATATGATTTCACTAATATGATGAATTTAAGAAAACCAAATGAGTAAAGGGGGAAAAAAGAGAGAGAGAGAAAGGCAAAACAAGAAACAGGCTCTTAACTATAGAGAACAAACTGATGCTTACCAGAAGAGAGGTGGGTGGTGGGTAGAGGGATGGGTGAAATAGATGACAGAGATGCAGGAGTGCACTTCTTGTGATGACCACACAGTGTTGTATGGAAGTGTTGAATCACTATATAGTACACTTGAAACTAATATAATAATGTTGTTAACTAATTAGAATTAAAATAAAAACTTAAAAAACATAAAATATACAAGGAATTCATACAACTCAACAGCAATAAAACAGCATTGATTTAAAAAATGGCCAAGAGATCTGAATAGACATTTTCGGAAAGAATACATACAGATGGCCACCAACAAAGTTATATAAAAAATTGCTCTTAAAAAAGATGCTTAACATCACAGGGAACATTCATCAGGGAAATGAAAATCAACACCACAATGAGATATCACCTTACACATGTTAGAATAGTTATTATCAAAAAGATATAACAAATGTTTATGAGAATGTGGAGAAAAAGGGAACCCTTTGTACACTGTTGGTAAGAATGTAAATTGGTACAGCCATTAGGGAACACAGTATGTAGGCTCCTCAAAAAATTAAAAATAGAACTATCATATGATTCAGCAGTTTCACTTCTGTGTATATATCCAAAGCAAATGAAAAGTTATCAGAGTGTCTTCACTCTCATGTTCATTGCAGCATTATTCACACTAGCTAAGATATGGAAACAACCTATCACCCATGGATGAATGGATAAAGAAAACACACACACACACACACACACGCACGCACACACACACGCACATTATTCAGCCTGAGAAAGAAGGAAATCATGTGATTTGTGATTTGTGACAACATGGGTGGTGATGGACCTCGCGGGCATTGCACCACCTGAAATATGTCAGATCAAATATATAAAGCGAAATACTGTATGACCTCACTCATATCCAGAAACTAAAAATATTGAATTTATAGCAGCAGAGTTGAATGGTGGTTCCCAAGGGCCAGGGGTGGGAGAAATGGGGAGATGTTGACTAAAGGGTGCAGACTTCCAGATAAAAAATGAATAGATTCTGAGGATCTATCATACACCATGGTGAACATAGTTTAAAATATTGTATTATGCAATTAAAAGTTGCTAGGAGAGTAGATCTAAATGTCCTCACCACAAAAGAGAGAAAAAGAGAGAGAGCGAGAGATGAAGGAAGGAAGGAAGGAAGGAAGGAAGGAAGGAAGGAAGGAAGGAAGGAAGGAAGGAAGGAAGAAAGGAAGGAAGGAAGGAACTATTTGAGATGATAAAAATGTTTTGGTAATAGTTTTGCAAAATATGTGTATTAAATCATCACACTGTACACCTTAAACTCATACACTGCTACATGTCAATTATATCAAAGAAGAAAAGGAAAAATAAGAACTTTTTACTAAGTTGAACACTGAAAAATAAAATGGGAAATGCTGTCGTGATGGTGAAAAACTTATAACCTTTAAATATTAAACTTAACAAAGGTCTAGGACCTATAAAGGAAGGTATAAATATGTTGACAGAAAACTAGCCTTAACAAATGAAAAGTGCACACTATGATTGGCATTTTCTTGAATGTAAAAGCAGTACATTAGTATGCTTTAGTATAATCAGCTAATTTGAAATGTTATACAAATTTAAACCAGTTCTAATTAAAATATCTTCTGTTTTAAACAGTGTTCATTCTTCTTAAAAGTCATATAGAAAGATACAGGCTGGTGAAGAGTTAAGACTTGTAGATAAATAGAGTGATGAATTGTTAATATTTATTTTCAGTTTTCAGAACTTAGCTGTAAAGGCAGTGATCTGTGAAACTGACTATCCAATTCAGAAATAGATTCCCCAAAATGAGATTCTAATATATGAAGAATGTGATATTTCAATTCAGTGGGAAAAGAATAGTTTATTTAGAAATAAAATAATACAGGTTATCCATTTAAAAGACTAAAGTTGGAACACCATTTAAACCATTTACAAAATCAGTTCCAGATGGGTTAAAACAGAAAACAAAAATCAGTGATGCATACTCTATGACAGAGAATGTTAAAAACACAAAAGCCATAAAAAAGGACATATTTGACCACATAAATATGAAAAGCCTTTGTGTGGTAAAACATACATATAAGTCAATAAAATGATATATTTGAAAAAAATGTGCAAAAAATGAGATAAAATATGATATTTATAACATAAAATGAAAACTTATAGACCATAATTGGTAAGTAAGCCAATGTAAAATTGGGCAACGTATATGAATAATGAATCACAGAATAGCAAATGGTGAAGTAATATAAAAAGATGAATATTAAGGGAAATGCAATCAAAAGAAGGTATTTCTTTACACTATTTATTATTCTTGTTCAAAACTATGCAAGTTTATTATTGCACAGTTCTGGAGGTCAGATAGTTTATCTGGATCCACAATGCTGGAATCAGGGTGTCAATAGGGCTGTGCTCCCTGCTGGATGCTCTGGAGACAAATCTGCTTCAAAGTTCACTTGGTTGTTGACAAAATTCGGATCCATGTCATTTTAGGACCAGAGTACCTGTTTCCATATTGGCTATTGTCCAGAGGTTGCTCTCCACTTCTAGAGGCTCCCCACATTCCTTGGCTCACAGCAGCATTGGACTAAGTCTTTCTCATGTTTACCATGTCTCTGACTTCTGCCACATCTCTCTAACTGATGTTTCTGCCTTCCTCTTAGGCTTTTGAGGGTTCATATAATTACAGGAGACCCATCCAGATAATCACAGTCTATTTTAAGGTCAACTGGTTAGTATCCTTAATTACACCTGTAGAGTCTCTTCACAGCAATGTCTACGTTAGCTTGTGGTTGAATAACCAGGAGATGGAAATCTTAGAGGGGCAAGCTTTAGACATCTGCCTACTACATGGTTAAAAGCCATGCTGAATGCTTTCCACACTTTATGGCACTTAACCATTCATTCATTTCATTCATTCATTCCATTCATCCATCCATCCATCCATCCAATAAATTTATTGTCAACTGAGGTAACATACAGTGTATACAGTGTGCTCTTGATTTCAGGAGTAGATTCCAATGATTCATCACTTACATACAACATCCAGTGCTCATTCCAAAAAGTGCCCTCCTCAATGCCCATCACCCATTTTTCCCTCCCCCCACCCCCATCACCCATCAGTTTGCTATCTGTATTTAAGGGTCTCTAATGCTTTGCTTCCTTCTGTGTTTCAAACTATTTTCTTCCCCTTCTTTTCCCCCTGGTCTTCTTAAATTTCTCAAATTCCACAAATGAATGAAAATATATGATGTCTGTCTTTCTTTGACTGATTTATTTGACTTAGCACAATACCCTCCTGTTCCATCCACATTGTTGCAAATGGCAAGACTTCATTAGTTTTTATTGCCAAGTAGTATTCCATTGTATATATAAACCATATCTTATTTATCCATTCATCAATTGATGGACATTTGGGCTCTTTTCATAATTTGGCTATTGTTGATAGTACTGCTGTAAACATTGGAGTACATGTGCCCCTATAAACCAGCACTCCCACATCCTTGGGATAAATTCCTAGTCGTGCTATTGTTAGGTCATAGGGTATTTCTTTTAATTTTTTTTGAGGAACCTCCATAGTTTTCTAGAGCAGCTCCACCAGTTTGTATTGCCACCAACAGTGCAGGAGGTTCCCCCTTTCCCCACATCCTCTCCAACGTCTGTTGTTTCCTGAGTTGTTGATTTTAGCCACTCTTGACTGGTGTGAGTTGATATCTCACTGTGATTTTGATTTGTATGTCCTTGATGATGAGCAATGTTGAGCATCTTTTCATGTGTCTGTTGGCCACCTGGATGTCTTCTTTGGAAAAGTGTCTATTCATGTCTTCTGTCCATTTCTTCACTGGATTATTGGCTTTTCAGGTGTTGATTTGATAAGCTCTTTATAGATTTTGGATACTAACCCTTTATCCAATATATCATTTGCAAGTATCTTCTCCCATTTTGTTGCCTTTCAGTTTTGTTTTGTTGATTGTTTGCTTTGCTGTGCAGAAGGTTTTTATCTTGATGAGGTCCCAATAGTTCATTTTTGCTTTTATTTCCCTTGTTTTCAGAGACGTGTTGAGTAAAACGTTGCTGCAGCTGAGGTCAAAGAGGTTTTTGCCTATTTTCTCATGTAGGATTTTGATGGTTTCCTGTCTCACATTTAGGTCTTTTATCCATTTTGGGTTTATTTTTGCATATGGTGTAACAGAGCAGTCTAGTTTCATTCTTCTGCACGTTAATGTCCAGTTCTCTTAGCACCATTTGCTAAAGAGACTGTCTTTTTTCCATTGGATACTCTTTACTTCCTTGTCAAAGATTAGTTGACCATACATTTTTGGGTCCAATTGTGGGTTCACAATTCTATTCCATTAGTCTATGTGTCTGTTTTTTGTGCCAAAACAATACTTTCTTAAAGATAAAAGCTTTGTAGTAAAGGATAAAGTCCAGGATTGTGATGCCTCCAGCTTTGGTTTTCTCTTTCCACATTACTTTGGTGTTGTGGTCTTTGTTGGTTCCATACTAATTTTAGGGTTGTTTGTTCTCACACTGAGAAAAATGCCAGTGCAGTTGTCATTGGGATTGAATTGAATGTGTAGATTGCTTTGGGTAGTATTGACATTTTAACAATATTTGTTCTTCCAATCTATGAGCATAGAATGTTTTTACATTTCTTTGTCTTCTTCAGTTTCCTTCATAAGTTTTCCATAGTTTTCAGCATACAGATCTTTTACACCTTTGGTTAGGTTTATCCCTAGATACTTTATGGTTCTTGGTGCAATTATAAGTGGGAAGGATTCCTTGATTGCTCTTTCTGTTTCTTCATTATTGGTGTATATAAATGCAACCAATTTATGTGCATTGATTTTATATCCTGTGACTTTAATGAATCCATGTATCAGTTCTAGCAGCTTTCTGGTGGAGTCCTTTGGGTTTTCCATGTAAAGTATCATGTCATCTGCAAAAAGTGAAAGTTTGACTTCTTCTTTGCCAATTTGGATGCCTTTTATTTCATTTTGTTATCTGATTGCTGAGGCTAGGACTTCCAACACTATGTTAACAGTAGTGAGACTGGACATCCCTGTTTTGTTCCTGATATTAAGGGGGAAGCTTTCAGTTTTTCCCCATTGAGGATGATATTAGCTGTGGGCCTTTCATACATGGCTTTTATGATGTTAAAGTATGTTCCTTCTATCCAGACTTTATTGAGAGTTTTTATTAAGACAGGATGCTGTATTTTGTCAAATGATTTTTCTGCATTTAATGACAGCATCATATGGCTCTTATCCTTTCTTCTGTTAATGATGTATCACATTGATTTGTAAATATTAAACCAGCCCTGCAGCCCAGCAATGAATCCCACTTGATCATGGTGAATAATAATTCTTTTAATATACCATTGAATTTGATTCGCTAGTATCTCGTTGAGATTTTTGCATCCATGTTCATCAGGGATATTGGTTTACAATTCTCCTTTTTAGTGGGATCTCTGTCTGGTTTTGGAATCAAGTTAATGCTGGCTTCATAGAATGAGTTGGAAGCTTTCCTTCCATTTCTATTTTTTTGCAACAGCTTGAGAAGAATAGGTATTAACTCCTTTTTTTTTTCTAATTTTTTAAATTTATTCCGTTTGAGAGAGAGAGAGAGAGAGAGAGAGGCAGGCAGAGAGAAAGGTAAACACAGAATCCAAAGCAGGCTCCAGACTCTGAACTGTCACAGACCCCAGTGTGGGGCTTTTATTCACGGACTGCAAGATCATGACCTGAGCTGAAGTTGGATGCTTATCCCACTGAGCCAGCCATGTGCCCCTGTATTAACTCTGTTTTAAATGTCTGGTAGAATTCCCATGGGAAGCCATCTGTCCCAGGACTCTTATTTGTTAGGAGGTTTTTGGTAACTGATTCAATTTCTTCACTGGTTATGGGTCTTTTCAAATGTTCTATTTTTACTTTTTGAGTTTTGGTAGTGTGTGGGTGTCTAGGAATTTGTCTATTTCTTCAAGGTAGTTCAGTTTTTTGGCATATAATTTTTCATTGTATTGTCTAATAATTATATTTCTGTGGTATTGATTATGATCTCTCCTCTTTCATTTGTGATTTTATGTATTTGGGTCCTTTCTCTTTTTTTTTGAGAAGGCTGGGCAGGGGGTTATCAATTTTGTTTATTCTTTCAAAAAACCAGCTCTTTGATTGATCTGTTCTACTATTCTTTTGGATTCTATATTGTTTATTTCTTCTCTAATCTTTATTATTTCTCTTCTTCCGCTGTCTTTTAGGTTTCTTTGCTGCACTGCTTCTAGTTCCTTTAGGCGTGAGGTTAGTTCTGTATTTGAGATTTTTCTTGTTTCTTGATATAGGTCTTGATATAGCAATGTATTTTCCTCTTAGGACTGCCTTTGCTGCATCCCATTGTGTTTGGACTGTTGTGTTTTCATGTTCATTTGCTTCCATATATATTTAAATTTCTTCTTTAATTGCCTGGTTGACTTGTTCTTTCTTTAGTAGGATGTTCTTTAATCTCCATGCTTTGAAAGCTTTCCAAATTTTTTCTTGCGGTCAATTTCAAGCTTCATAGTGTTGTGATTTGAAAATATGTATAGTATGATCTCAATCCTTTTATATTTGTTGATGGCTGTTTTGTGACCCCGTATGTGATCTATTTTGGAGAATTTTCCATGTGCACTCCAGAAGGATGTGTATTCTGCTGCTTTAGGATAAAAAGTTCTGAATATGTGTGTCATGTCCATCTGGTCCAGTGTATCATTCAGGGCCATTGTTTCCTTATTTTCTGCTAGATGATCTTTCCATTGCTGCAAGTGGAGTGTTAATGTCACCTACAATTACCATATTATCATCAATATGACTGTTTATGTTTGTGATTTTTTTATTTTATATTTGGGAGTTTTCAAGTTGGGGGCATAAACATTTATAATTGTAAGCTCTTCTTGATTGAAAGATCCCTTAATTATGTTCCAATACTCTTCTTCATCTCTTGTTAAAGTCTTTAGTTTAAAATGTAGTTTGTTTGATATAAGAATGACTATTCCTGCTTTCTTTTGATTTCTAGTAGCATGATAGACGGCTCTCCACCCCCTCACTTTCCATCTGAAGTGTCTTTAGGTCTAAAATGAGTCTCTTGTAGACAGCATATACATGAATCTTTGTTTTTGATCCATTCTGATACCTTATGTCTTTTGATTTGGGGCATTTATCCATTTACATTCAGAGTGATTATTGAAAGATATGGATTTAGTGTCATTGTGTTATCTGTAGGCTTTGTGTTTGTGGTGGTAACTCTGGTCCTTTGTTGTCTTTGCAGCATTCCACTCACAGAGTCCCCCTTAGGTTCTCCTGCAGGGCTGTTTTAGTTGTCATGAACTCCTTTATTTTTGTTTGTCTAGGAAAGCCTTTATCTCTCCTTCTGAATGACAGCCTTGCTGCATTTCCCCTCCTATTTAGCACATTGAATATTTCCTGCCACTCTTTTCTGGTCTACCAAATTTCAGGGGACAGGTCTCCTACTGCTCTTATGTGTCTACCCTTGTAGGTTAAGGCCCGTTTGTCCCTAGCTACTTTAAGAATTCTCTCTTTATCTTTGTATTTTGCCAGTTTCACTATGATATACTGTGGTGATTACCTGTTCTTGTTGATTCTGAAGGGAGTTTGTCCCTCCTGGACTTGGATGTCTGATTCCTTCCCCAGATTAGGAGAGTTCTCAGCTAGAATTTGTTCAAATAAGCCTTCTGCCCCTTTCTCTCTTCTTCTTCCGGAACTCCTACAATACAAATATTATTATATATCATTGAATCACTTAAGTCTCTAATTCTCCTCTCGTGGTCCAGTATTTTCTTATCTCTCTTTTTTCTTTGCATCATTTTCTATAATTTTATCTTCTATTTTACTTATTCTCCTCTCTGCTTCCTCCATTTTTGCTGTCACTGCAATTAATTTATTTTGCATCTCATTTACAGCACTTTTTAATTCATCATGACTATTTCTTAGGTTCTTGATTTCTGCAGCAATAGATTCTCAGCTGTCTTCTATGCTTTTTCAAGCCCAGCTATTAGTCTCATGACTATTATTCAAAATTCTTGGTCAGATATATTGTTTATATAGGTTTTGAGAAATTCTCTAGCTGTCATTTCTTCCTGGTATTGAAGAGAATTCTTCTGTTTCATCATTTTGGCTAGTTTTCTGTCCATTATGTGTTTTAATAGCTAGTGATGTGTCCTGCTCCTGCAAGTACCTCTATATTAGAAAGTGGTCATACATTGTCCTGGCCCTGCCCTTCAAGAGGTATTTCTGGAGTGTGTTGCATGCTCCCTGTTGTTGCAACTCTGGTTGCTTTATCTCCCTACTGGTAGTGGTGGTTTGGACCGTCCACCAGGTGTGCTTTGATTTTTCCATTGAAGTAACCCTGGAAAACTCTTAAAAAGGGGTGTGGTGGAAGAAGCCTTATCTCATACAAGAGAGAAATGACAGGGGTGATAGAAAAGGAAAGACAAAAAATTGACTAGGCAGAGAATCAGAGAAAGTGTACAGCTTAATCCAGAGAGAGAGAGAGAGAGAGGGAGACATGAAAATAAAAGAGATACAGAAGAGCCGTAAAAAGAATAGATTAAAAATGCCTGCTTAGACAAACCAACAACCAGAATAGAGAAGGGAAGAATAAGTGGAAGAGAAGAAAAAAATATATATGTAAAGAATTGGCCAAGAATCAAATCAGAAAATGCAAAACCGTTAGGCTGGTGTCTGATGTTACCTTGGAACACGTGGCTGTGCTGGTCTGGAGGAGGGGCACTCTGATTAGGTCAGTGATAGTCTTCCTCCAGTAGATAAACAGTAAGGAGGCTCAGTGGGGTGGAGTTTGGTGTAGGCGGTCTCACTTCCTCTGGGGGATACTGTCTTATTCCCTAGAGCCCCAAATTGCTGATGATGGGGATAAAAATGGCAACATCCCAGTTTCTCTTCCCTGGACTACGTGTCCCAAATCACACTGTTCAGGTAGTCCTCACAGATCCCGCGTGGGTGCGAGTGGGCTGGTTTGTCCCATTCCACAGTCTCTAGGCTTGTCAGGTAGTTGGCTGGGATTCAAACCCTGATATCTTAAAGTATCCCACTTTGCATGGCCCAGGTTGTGCCACTCTGCCCAGTCGACAAAGGGCCTCTTGCTGGTGGGTGCCTGCAGGGTCTTTTGTCTTTGGAGCAGCAATATATCTTCTTCCTAAAGCACTGAAGGGAGGGGACTGCTCTCACAATGTGCCTTTGAACTAGCTACCAGGCCCTGGGCTGGCTTACCCTCCCCACCCCCCAGTCATATGCACAGGGCAGCAAGCCCTAGTCCAGAGAAAACCTGCAACCCTGGATCACTCCCAAGGCTGTTTGCAAGGTAGAAACTGGCTCTCTCTCAGTTTTCTCCATCCCCTGGTCCATGGTCCAGAGAGGTTTTTCTCTTTCCAAATACAACCCCACACTTCCACAGCCTCTGTTTCTCTTCCTTTTGTGTCTCCACAGAAGGGGATCCTCCCTTCTGCCTACACCATGTGTTTTATCTCTCCTAATTCTCAGTCACACATCTGTGGTTTGCCAAGCTGTCTCCATGAGCCCCTGGAGATGTTTCTGTCACTCTGTAGCCTGGATTCCTTGAATTCCAAGTCTTTTGGCCTCAATACTGCTGTGTCTGAGGGATGAGGGAACCCCCCACCCCACACATCTCCATCATGGTAAATATTCCTTCTTTATACCTTAATTTTTTTAAAAATTTAAAATACATGCAGTCAGTGATATAGGTGAAAGTATACTATCATATACACTTGATAAAAACTATAATTTTATATCCTTTTAGGAAAACATTCTTGCAACATCCTTTAAGGAAAACAATGCTTATACCGTCAACAGAGGAATTTACTTCAGGAAATCAATCCTTAAAAATAAGTACACCAGTTGAGGGGCACCTGGACGGCTCAGTCTGTTAAGTGTCTGGCTCTTGACTAGGGCTCAGGGCATGATCTTACGGTTCATGAGCTCCAGCCCTATATCGGGCTTTGTGCCGGCAGTGTGGAACCTGCTTGAGATACTCCCTCTCCTCTCTCTCTGCCCCTTCCTGGCTCATATGCTCTATTTCTCTTTCTCTCAAAATAAATTAATAAATAAAAACAAGTACATCAGTTGGAAAGATTGCATGTTCAAGGCTAGTTTTCATTGTGTCCAAAAACTTAAATGAAATCATCAGTAATAGAGAAATGGTTAAATAAATTGTGTTGTATGACCACCATTAAATAATATACAGCTATTCACAAGAATAAATTATTGCTCTACAAGTTGGCAGGCTAGGGTGGAGATTGGTTAGAATTTGTAAGATCTTGTTAAAAGAAATAAAGTATTCACTAACAAAATGAAAAGGCAACCCACTGAATGGGAGAAAATATTTGGAAATCATATATCTGATAAAGGGTTAATATGTACAAAGTATTCATACAGTGTGTACACAATGTGTATAAAGAACTCATACAACTCAAGAGCAAAAACAATTAAAAAAACACCAATGTTATTAAAAATGAGCAGGGGTACCTGAGTGGTTCAGTCAGGTAAGCATTTGTCTCTTGGTTTCAGCTCAGGTCATGATTTTGTACTTCATGGGTTAGAGCCCTGCTTTGGACTCTGCAGCTGGCAGTGTGGAGTCTGCTTGGGATTCTCTCTTTCCTCTCTGCTCCTTCCCTGCTTGCTCTGCCTCTCTCTCAATAAATAAACATTTTTAAAAAAATGGGCAGAGTCTGAATAGACATTTTTCTAAAAATAAACAGAGAGATAACAGGTACATGAAAAAATGCTCAGTATCACAAAGAATCAGGACAAGGCAAATCAAAACCAAATGAGATATCACTCTACACCTGTAAGAATGCTGTCATCAAAAAGAATGTAAGAAGTGTTGACGAGGATGTGGAGAAAAGGGGACCCTTATGCACTGTTGGCAGGAATATAATTTGGTGCAGCCACTATGAAAAATAGTATGGGAAATCCTCACAAAATTAAAAAATAGTACTACCATATGTCCTAACAATTCCACTTGTGGGTACTTATCTGAAGAAAATAAAAACACTAATTTGAAAAGATATTTGCACCCCCAACAGAATCTGTTTATTGCAGTATTTTTCGTACTCCCAAAGATATGGACAACCTTAGTGTTCACTGATGGATGAATGGGTAAAGAAGATATGGTATACACATACAATGTAATACTATTCAGTAGTAAAAATAATGAAATCTTGGGGCACCTGGATGGCTCAATCAGTTAAGTATTCAACTCTTTGGATCAGGTCGCAATCTGATTTGTGTGTTTGAGCTCTGTGTCTGGCTATGCTCTGACAATGCAGAGCCTGCTTGGGATTCTCCCTCTCTCTTTCTGCCCCTCCCTTACTTTCTCTCTCTCTCAAAATAAATAAGCTTAATTTTTTTTCTTTATGTTTATTTATTTTGAGAAAAAGAGAGACAGAACATGAGCAGGGGGCGGTAGAGAGAGGAGACAGAATCTGTAGCAGTCTGCAGGCTCTGAGCTGTCAGCACAGAGCCTGACCTGGGGCTAGAATTCAGAACAGTGAGACCATAACCTAAGCTGAAGTTGGACACTTAACCAACTGAATCACCCAAGCTCTCCATCAAAATAAATACATTTTAAAAAAAAAATAATGAAATATTTCCAGGGGCAATAATACGCATAGAACTTGAGGGAATTATGCTAGGTGAAAATAGAGAAAGAGCAACAATGTGTGACTGGCTTACATGTAGATTTAAGACAATAACAAAAGCAACAACAAAGGAAAGCAAACAAAAAACCACAACCTCATAGATACAGAGAATACACTGGTGGTATAAAGAGGTGGGGTTTGGGAGAATGGGTAAAAGGGTTCAAAAAGCACAAACTTCCAATAATAAAGTAATTAAGTCATGGGATGCCTGAGTGCCTTAGTCAGTTAAGCTACTAATTCTTGATTATGACTCAGGTCATTATCTCATGGTTTGTGAGTTTGAGCCCACAGTCAGGCTCTGCCAGGCTCTGCGCTGGTAGTGCAGAGCCTGCTTGGGATTCTCTCTCTCCCCCTCTCTGCCCCTCCTCTGTTCATGCTCTCTCTCTCTCAAAATAAATAAAAATTTTAAAATTTAAATTAATTAATTCACAGGGCATTAATATACAGCATGGTAACTATAGTTAACAATACTATGCTTCATATTTGAAAACTGCTAAGAGAATCGATCTTAAAAGTCCTTATCACACAAAGAAAATTATAACTGTGTGTGGTGATGAATGTTAACTAGTCTTATTATGGTGATCATTCTGCAACATACAGAAATATTGAGCCATTATGTTATATTCCTGAAACTAATACAATACTAATTACATCTTAGTAAAAAAATAAATAAAATTTTTAGAATTTTAAAAAAGAAAAACAAAATGCAGAAAAATATGTATAAAACAATTCCATTCTGAGAAAAAGAAAATTGTGACAAAACGTTCTATAGTTATATTTTATGCATTATAGGTCTGTATGTATATCATTTACATATAATGAACATAGGGGAAGTAAGGAAGGATACCCACTAAATTACTGACCTGGGTTTTCTGGGGTGGGTGGGAGTGATTTCATTCAGGTAAAGGGAGTGTCAAGTTAGTCATACTCTCTTACAGTCATTTTGAGGGTAATGCTAACATTTATGTGAAGTGCATATCAGAAAATAAGAGCGTGAAATGTTAAGTGTGAATCCAGATTTTGCTCAGTTTCATATTCTGCTCTGGTTTCTGATCATCACTCTTATTTTATTTTCACCTGTTTTTTTTTTTTTCAATTCTTGATCAAATGAAGGTAATTTCTATGTAGCATCTCGAAACAAACCACATATGGTTTAGGGCCATTTACTCTGAAATATCCTGTAAACAAAGTTGGCTCATTTTTTTTGCCTCAGTGTGGAATCTCATTAGCATCTATCATAAAACCTAACTATATATCCATTTGCAGAGATAAAAGAAACACAATTTCTTCCACAGAGGTCAATAAACCACAAATTTGTGTTAGATCATAAAGTTGAATTCTTTCATAGAGAAATATTTCTTGCTTCATTTTATTAGAAATTGTCAAGACAAAATATGCCTTAGAATTTGTGGATAAAAACTGTAAGGGCATTTCCAGCTGAAATGAAAAGAATGCTCATATTTGTTAAGGCAAAGTCAGTATGAATGGACTTTGATAATACCTGAACTGATTTCAATGTTTTGTGTGATATTTGACATCTAAGAAACAAAAGGGCAGCCTAGTTGTGTGACCAACCATATTTCCCAAGTTCCCAGGAAGTAAAAGAAAAAAAAAGTCTTTGGGGAGCTATATTGTGCTAAAAGCAATATCACTAACTAGATATTGAATAAAGTAGTATAAATTATATCCACCTACTGGAGGTGAAAGAAAAAAAACATTGTTATTTTAACAGGGAACTATATTTGTATAGGAAATAAATTTAAAAGTACTGTTGCATGTGTGAGCTTAATCTCTGTTGTGTGGAGGAGTTAAAAAAAAAGAGAGAGAGAGATGGCCAAGGTCTCTATTAGTCAACAGAAATGTATAGGAATGGGAAGAGAAGAGAGAGACAAGTGGTGGAGAAAAATGGAGAGAGTAGATAACAAAACAGTAGGAGGGTGTCACTGTGGGAAAAGTCAACTAATGAAGAATTCTAAATGGTGGTAAAAACCCAACAGTGTATTCAAAGAGGGCTTTTTTTTTTTAAGTTTATCTATTTTTGAGAGAAAGAAAGAGTAGGGGAAGGGCAGAGGGAGAGGAAGAGAGAGAATGTTAAGCAGATTCCACCTCAGTATGGAGCCTGATGCAGGGCTTGATTGAACTCACGAACTATGAAATCATGACCTGGGTGGAAATCAATAGTTGGACACCAAACCTACTGAGCCACCCAGACTCCCCTCAAGTAGTTTTTTAATGAAAAGCATGAATATGTGTACACACACACACACACACGTACACACATATATGTGTACACACACACATATATATATTTAATCTTAGAACCACAACTGTTAGCTGTACAACCTCTGTTTTAACTTTGTGCTCTCATTTCTTCACATGAAATAAGTAAAAGTAATCGTTCTAGTATATACCTGAGGAGGTTGTTGGGAGAACCAAATGTACTAAAATATATAATTACTTAGGCTGATGCACATTAGATGTTATATGGGTTGGGTTTTACTACTTTTTTAATGTTTATTTATTTTGAAAGACAGAGAGACAAACCATGCAGGGGAATAGCAGAAAGAGAGGGAGAGAGTGAGAATCCCAAGTGGCTCCAAGCTGACTCAAGGCTGGATCCCAGGGACTGTGAGTTCATGACATGAGGCAAAATCAAGAGTCATGCACTTAACTAACTGAACCACACTGGGGCCCAGTTTGTTTGTTTTTCTTTAAAGCTGTTGCTATTGCTGCAGGTAAAATGCTTGTAGTACTCTTAGCCATTCAGTAAAATCTGCCACAAACATAAATTGTGTTAATAGTTGGGGTGGGAGTACCATATCAAAAAAGGAGCTATATAATATGACTTTGCTGGCTTTGTGCCAGATATAAAACAGGACTGGAACACTGAAACATTTCATTAGTCAAAACACCCACAGCTAGAATTGACCTTGCTAATATAAACTGTTCATAATTTACAGATATTTGGAGGAAGGTTTTGGATTACCCACAACATGTAAGATGGAGATGCAAAGCTAATTCGTTTAAAATCTTAAAGAAAGAATGTTTTTGTATAAATTTATGCAATTTTTAATTTAGGTTATTCATTCACTTCATTTAAGAAACATTAACTAAGGTATTTAGGTACTGTGCTAAACACTGGGCATATAAATATTTAATTCCTGCCTTCAAATATCTTAAATTTAATGAGAAAGAAAGATAGGAAACTATCTCAATAAACTGTGACACATTTTTAAGATAGAAACATTCAGCTAGCAATATACTACAGCAGGCAAAATCAGACCAAATGACAAGATGACATTGATATATTTACATTCATAACAATTATATTACATAATTATGATACCTCTACTTTATTGTAAGATAATTTATAAAAATAAAAAATCCTAGTTTTTATAAATGTAACTAAGAGCTGGTTCTTTGAAAAGTTTTATAATTTAAACCTTCAGAAATGCTGGTTAGTTTCCATAATGAAGCAGAGTGTGGAGTACAATAATTTAAAAAACTTTTTAAATACACTATTGATCTAAAAATTACAATTAAATTATATGAAAATCATAATAATAAATTTGAAAACTCAGAAAATGTTATAATCTTTAAACTGCCAGAAGNAGAATTAATAGAATATTTTATAGAATATAGTTATTTGAAGAAACTATTTTGATATTTAAAAATTGCCTGTGCCCGAGCCAAACATTTGCAAATTAAACAAATAAGACATGGTGAAACAGTTTTAAAGTCAAGAGTCACCAAATCACCAGGGGCTGATCAATTCCATCTTATATAATTTGTCACGAGAATTAATGGTAGTGACTCAATTCATTTTAAATGGCTAGTGTGTTTTAAGTATCCAAATTAGATAAAGACTTTTTAGGAAAATAAAAAATAGAGCTAATTTGACTTACAAACATAAATGCAAAAGCCATTAATATATTATTAATAAATCAAATCTATCAAAAAGGACAAAAAAATAAAATAACAAACGGAAAATTTTTTATTGGATTTAATTCTCAGTTATGTATGTTTATATGTGTGTTCGATATTACATATTATGCACATATTTCATATATATTAATATCATAATATAGAAAAGCTGATTTTAGCTTTGGAATAAGAAAGTTCTTATTCAACAAGATCAGAAAAGAAAGGCATGAAAAAAATTTTTACAAAATTTATAATTATCTAATGTCACCATAAATAAGTTTAAAAGAAAAAGAAAAATAGACTGGTTGAAAATAATTTTGACAGATATAATGAATGGATAGAGGAAGAATATCTTTAATGTGCAACAAACTAAAAACCCACAAGGATAAAAAAAATGGGACATGACACAGATTAATAATAGTTTTAAAATAGTCAATATGCATCTTAAATAATTTAAACAAATATTTAAGAATAATTAAGAAATGAGATAACCTATTATATTGGTAGAAATTTAATCTAAATTTTGTTTTAAAATAATGTGTGGGCATCTAGGTGACTCAGTTGGTTAAATGTCTGACTTCAGCTCGGGTCACAATCTCACTGTTTATTAGTTTGAGCTCCATATGGGGCTCTACACTGATGGTGTGGAGCCTGCTTGGGATTCTCTCTCTCCTTCTCTCTCTCTCTCCCTTTTCCACTTTCTCTTTCTCTCAAAATAAGTAAATAGACTTTAAAACTAAAATAACAAAATAAAATGACATAAAATAAAATAATAAAATAATGGTTAGCAAGAGTGTGGGAAGTGTCACTTTTGTTATACCCAGATCGCAGTATCCTCACTGACCAGAGACCACCAGGGAGACCGAGTCAGGCATGCAAAGGCAAAGGGCTTTATTACGGGCTCGAGCTCGGGCTCACAGACTTTACCAGTGCAGTGGATCCGTGCTGAGAGCCTCGAACAAGGGCAGAGTAGGATTTTTATGGGGTTTGAGACGGGGGAGTTACAGAAGTTGTGACATGGGAACAGTGATCCAATCATAATTATACAACATCATTGACAGCGGGTTTGACCATACACATTGTCTAGAGTATTCTTACTTTTGGCGGGATCCAATTACAATGTTTAGAGTACCTTTAAATTTAACCAATCACAGAGCGAGCCTAGGGTAACTTTAACATAGGTAACAGGGTCCTATCTATAGTCTTTATCTCCAGGCCTCTCCCCTAACAATGTGGAGGGT
Organism: Crocuta crocuta; assembly: GCF_008692635.1. Classification (NCBI taxonomy): domain Eukaryota; kingdom Metazoa; phylum Chordata; class Mammalia; order Carnivora; family Hyaenidae; genus Crocuta; species Crocuta crocuta. Next base: position 10,417,348 of record NW_027531334.1, read on the forward strand.
GGTCGCTGGCCTTTCCTGATTGGGTGTTGCAAGGGTGGTTTCTCCTGCCTTGGGCAATGTGTAACTGCCTGATAGTTTCAGGGAAGCTGAAACTCAGGCCTTCTAGTTTAGAGGGGAAACTTAAAGCCTGTCATGGAGTCAGTTTGGTTTAGACATTTAGACTTGTGTCCTTACACTTTTACATAGTAAGAAAGTTAAGAAATGTAGACATTTGGGAGGGTAATTTGACTGTACAACTAAAAATGAAAATACATCAATTCTAAGTGATAATTTTCAGGATTTTTTTCTAGAAAAAATAGGCACATGAATTCATAAAAAGGTGGATTCATTATTCTAATTGTCTGCAATGACATAATATTAGATTTGACATCAATGTGCATCTATATTAGAGAAGAGCTACTCAAAGGGCACATATGCATGTCAATGCGGATTTTTGAAACAAGGTAGCTATATGTAGCATCACTGATGGATCTCTGGGACATATTGTTGAGAGCAAGAGGAAGTTGCAGGTTGATAAAAAATATTTTGACACAATAACCTCTCACTCTTACAAATGAATGTACTGCACATTATCTGCAATATATGTGATATTTAAACATACCTAAATTTCTAAATAAATGAAGCCTGAAAGTAATACTACCAAAGTGCTATCAGTAGCTACCACCTAAAAGGAATTAGAATCAAATTTTTATATATAGCATAATGTTTCAAATGTTTACAGAAGAAAAAATGTTTCCATATTTTACTTATATAATTACATAAAAACTATAAATCAACTTTCGCTCTTTCATAGACATGCACACACGTGCACATCTGCACACACATACAAACTACGTTTTCTAACCATGTCTGCTTCTCTACCTACAGTGTCACAGTATTCTGTATGTTCACAACAAAATATTGTATATATTTATTCCACAAATATTTAATGAATGCATACTATGTGCCAGACACTATCTTGGGCATTGGTGATCAGTAAACCAATAAATAAATGTCTTGCAGACTTTAATTCCTAATATTTAATATAAATGGGTGTGTGGGCAGGAAATGAGGCCAAGGGAGAGTTTATTAATTTGAATTTCAATCAGAAGCCAAATTGGCTCTATTGCTAATGAGTAAACTATTATATCTAGTGTTTTTTGCTCTTTAGTTTCAGAAGGTGATTTGAAAGAGAAATGAGAATGAATAAATAGAATTTTTTACATCTAGGTAAGGGGAAATTTTGTTTGTATCACTCTTTCCATCATACTGAGACCTCCCTAATTTTATAGAATCATTTTAACCTATAGCTGCTGTTCATAACCTTCTACCTATTAAAATCACAAATTATCTCATGTTATTTATCTAATGCTTCCTATTTAAAGATGACAGAGAGATAAGCAGAGATCATTTCTAATTACTACATTTGAGCTTATGAAATTCTCAAAGGAGAAGTTTAAGGAAATGAAAGACAATGTTTTGATGGTAAAGTTACCTCCATTAAACCTAGCAATGTTTTTTTTTTTTCACATGTCTTTCTGAACATGAATTCTGGCAATTCTGATATATTTTGGAGGGTTAAACTTCACCACTGAGAGTCACTGATTTAGATTCTACTTCTAAATAATGGAGCCAAATATGATCATAATATTCTTATGCATACTGAGTTACCTATATATTATTTACTCTGGTGATAGTTATGTCAGAACATAATATTTTAAACCCCAATACCTACAAGAATACAAGGACAAGGATGCAAAATAAATAGAAGCAATTATGTTTAAGAAAATAGGGGTTTGGAGGATTGGGTCAAATCAGAAAGTAACTGCTTCATTTAAAAAATATATTTAAGCCCAATTTTATTTTGACAAAACATTCCTGAGTATCAATCCATTCTGTTCTGTCTTATTCTCAGTGTACCTTCACAGTCTACAACCTTCTCACTCCATGATGCCCCCATTTCCTATTCTAATACCAGCAGATAATTAGAACTGGGTCCTCTGTTCTTGCCAAAGAGAAGGCATGTTGTATGATAAAAGGTACAAAGAAGCTTGATTTCCATGACTTGTTTTCACAAACTTTTATTGGAACTAAGAAGATTCAATTTCTAGAAAACAAAATATTTGAAAGAAACAAGAGAAATTGATAGCCTTGCCACTCCACCTCAAATCTCATTATAAATAAAGATTTGCTGCTCAGAGGGTAGGATGAGAAGTAGAAGGGATAAGAATGCCACATGCAGAATTTTCTAATAGTCAAATGTAATGCATTTAGAAAGATATTGCCATATACAATCTCATAGACTTTTCCATACCCCAGCTATGGGAATGAAGTGGGAATGTCTATGGTCTCCAGAACGTGGTGAAGTATTATAAATATCATTCCCTGGCTCAAGCAAGGCCTAGAAGTAAGGGAATCTTACCTTATATTGATATATCCTAATAATCCAATACCAGTGACAATTTCAAATAATTAATTGGCACTATATGTTCTCCTAGAAACTAGCCACATATGTGACAAGGATATGTATGTTAGATAGGGCTGAAAGATCTGAAGTTAATGCTTTCTGGCAACTTCACAGGAAGAGGTCTGAAATTTCACGACATAATTTATAAAGTGAGGAACCACTCTTGCATGAGGAATCCCATCTATTTTCATTTGTATAAAAGAGTAAGGATGCATTCACTCTTAATTTTATAAAATGGAATTAAAATCATTGTAGTAAATTTTGAATACCTCAGTTGTACATGTCCTAAAAGTACAGGCCTTAAATTGTACTTTTAAACTTAGGGTATTTCAATTCATAATATCACTCAATATTAAATTTAACTTTCTTAATAAATTAAGCATTAATTTGCATAATAAAAATATTCCACATTTTCTACATGAATTAGATATAATTTGAGAATTAAACAGAAATTTTAATAAGGCATATACTATGGTAAAAAAAAGAAATGTATAGTTTTTTTATGGTAACACTGTTTGAAGTATTCCCAAATTTATCTTGGAACAAAAAATGCAAAATATGTTTGAGCAAAAGAAATTGCATGAAGTCTAAGCTTTAAAATCTAATACCCTTTCTTCACTGAATGGCCCTCAATAATATTAGCTTTAATTACATCCATATCTAATAAACTTGACTATTAGCATTACCTTCCCATAGCTGATATAACCGTTTAAAGGAAACTATAAATTCAGGAACTTGAAAAACATAACTGGCTACATCCATTTAGTATAAAGTACTCTACCTGCTCTATTCATTTGCACCTTCAATTTGAAGCCCCACAGGGCAGACAAATTTTCAGAAAAGAATATCTCAATCCTCTATGGATATAGAAACCAAAGATATAATAAAATAATCAAATGTGAGGCTACGGTTTTCCATGTCAATACTCCAAATGGATTACATTTTTTTTAGTCCAAACTTCCTAATAGAGTTGTTTCTATTTAGATTTTTTAAAGTTCATTCATTTATTTTGAGAGAGTCAGATAAAGAGAGCACAGGAAAGGAGCAAAGAAAGAGGGAGAGAGAGAATCCTTAGCAGGCTCCTTGCTATCAGTGCAGAGCCTGATGCAGGGCTCTATCTCACAAACCGTGAGATCATGGCCTGAGTCCAAATCAAGAGTCAGATGCTTAATTGACCGAACCACCCAGGTGCTCCATTTCTATTTAGATTTTTAAGAGACAAAAGAATAATTTGTTTTAGAAAACAATAAACTTTATATACATTATTAAGGTGGTTTTATTAAGATACATTTCATTTATTACAAATATGATTTGTTCAATTAGAATTCATTGGGACCTGAGAGGTCATAGTAAGCTAATGCTCTTCTTACACATTTCAACCGATTTCAATGTATATTTTATTTCTCACTATCATTTTAACTTGAATAATTTTGCATTTGTTATTTCTTCAATCACTTAATATATCTTTACTGAGTATTTAATATGTGCTATATCTTTAGTTTGGGAAAACATTAGAAATAAGGTAGATAAGTGTGGTATTACCATTGTAATTTTACTCTCTAAACCCGAATAGAGATAAGGTAACCAGAAATTACATGATAGAGTATGGGGAATTATTGAAGAGTTTTCAGGAAGGAAAGTACATTATTTGCTTTTGTTTTATACAGAGATCAACCTGGACTACAATGTGAAAGGTGGATCAGAAGGGAGCTAGTGGGAAATTAGTGAGACCCGTTAAGATATATAAGGAAGAAACAAAAGAGACAAGCACCTATGTGTGATAAATGGCATCAGTTGGACTTGTGATGAGTTGGATGTGAAGTGACAGAAAGAGGGATAAACTAGGGAAGACACCCAGACTTTTAATCATGATACCATAGGAGCAAGGATCTGGAACAAGAGGGCATAGACAAACTTTAAGAAATACTGAGTTTGAAGCACCATGGGACATTTCAATTTGGTTATGAAAGTTAAATCTGGAGCCCTAAATCCCAGAAGTCAGCTGTGAGCATAGAAATCTGGGTATGAAGGAATTTGTGGTGGTGAGTTAGTTTATACATAGATATTAGGTAGAGAAAGAAAAAAAGTGGGATTAAAGTAGAGGTTTTTTTTTTTTAGTATTTATTATCCTAAAAATTCTTTACTTAATATGACAATGCAAAAAATGTTCACTATGTTCATAGATTTTAACTGTTCTAAACTTGGTTTTCATAGACTTCTGGATGTTAGAATACAAACAAATATCTGGAAACATGTTGAAAATATTTTGACTTAAATGCTAGAAACTGTACCATTGTCATATTTTGTAGCTATGTTATTTTCTTCAGTTAACTTCAGTCCAATGAATGATATATTCCATTTGAAACTCCTCTGTCATAGTGAACTTAACATTTCCAAATTTGAACTCACAAACATATCTCCCCTTCTTCTCCTTCCAAAAACTCCTCATATTTCCCAGTCTCTATCAACATTTTTCAGAATATCTTTGCTCAGGAAGAGGAGCCAATTTGGAGGAACAGCATGGAAGTTTTTTTTGTCTTTTGCATTCATGAAATACAGCCAGACCAACACTAAACCATCCTGCACACTTAGAAAACTGATATGAGGATTAACACAACAATCTGCACAACCTGAACCACAGAACTCAGCAGGAAGGTGGCACAGAGAGGTGAACTGGGGGAGAGAGAAGCTGCAGAGGGCAGTGGACTGTTTTTGCTTGAGGAGAGGGGATGGAGACAGGAGGAGAGTACAGGAAAAACACCCCCACCCCCACCAAAAGCAGCTGGAGAGAAAGTGGAAAAGTGGAAACAGCCACAGGGACTGAACTAAGAAGAGAGGAGAAAAGAGAGGGTTTAAATTGCATTAAGACTCTATAAAGAGGGGAAACACAGAGGCTGAAACTCCACAGTTCCATACCTGGGGGTGCTCTTGCGAGAAAAGCAAATCCCCAGGAGCAAAGTGAAGTCCAGGGGTCCTTGGGCCACACAGGGAGAGGAGGCTCCCCTGCTGGGAGTACATTGGGTACAAGCTGTGCGGCCTCCCCACAGGCCAAAGTCCCAGCAGACCCTGGAAAACATCCACATTCACTGCTGCTGGAACAAGGTCATTAAGGGTGAAGCCTGGTGCCAGCTGTGTGTTGTGATTTTCCATCATCCCTGACACGCTGCTGCTACACCATCACATGAATTTTTTCTGAAGTGGGCTGGCACCCAGCCTCAGTCTCTGGGCAGCAGCAGCAGCACAGTCCCACAAACGTTCGTGGGTATGGCCAGCATCTGGCCATGGCTCAGTGACACCCTCCTGCAGAGAGGCAGAACGGATCAAAGCTGCAATCCCTCAGAAGTAAGGGGTGGAGAAAAACTGCCGCATCTGAGATAAAACTCAGGAGGGAGGTAACGCCTGACAACCTGACGACTTGGTTGTGGACAGTGTAAAAGCAGGGGGTGGATGGAAGCTGGAGACAAAGGACAGGTGCACAATTACTGATCCAGGAAAACAGAGTTTCAATACTAGCGACCGAGTAGCTGGGTGATGCCATTTTCCCCTCTCCTGCACATGAGCATACACACCTGCAGGCCCTACAACAATCCACCCCAGTAAACTAAGCAGCGCCATCTAGTGGAGAATGGAGCCATTAGACTAAGTCCCACCCAACTGGGCCAACCTTGCTTTTCAGGAATAGCACAAGTCTTACCACCTGCTTAGTTTACAGAGAATAAAGTGCTTTATAGTTTGACTTCTAGGGGAAGACGATGTAATTTCAAACATATTTCAGACTGTTCTCTGGTCTATCTATTCAATTTTCTTTTTTTAATTTTTTCTTCTCTTTTTCATTTATTTTTTTGAATACAGAGAGAAAAAATATTTTTATTTTCAATTTTTATTAAAAATATTTTCCTTTATTTTTTCTACTAAATTTTTTTTGCAAATTTTTCAAATTCTATTTTACTTCCATCATTTCTATTTCATTGTATTCATTTTTTCAATTTTCAAACTTTTTCCCTTTCCCCCCCTTTTTTTCTCTAATCTATCAAGTTCCTTTCAACACCCAAACCAAAACACAACTAGGATCAAACATCATTTATTTGAATTGTGTGTGTGTGTGTGTGTGGTTTTAAATTTTTAAACTTTTCCTTTTTTACCTCATAAATTCCTTTATTCCTACAAAATGACAAAATGAAGGAATTCACCCTGAAAGAAAGAGCAGGAAGAAATGACAGCAAGGGACTTAACAAACAAAGATGCAAGAAAGATGTCTGAACTAGAATTTAGAATCATGATAGGGGTAGAAGTGTTGTGTGAGCAAATCATAATGGAAAACTTTCCTAACCTGGGGCAAGACACAGACATTAAACTCCAGGAAGCACAGAGGACTCCCATTAGATTCAACAAATACGGACCATCAACAAGGTATATCATAGTCAAATTCAGAAAATACTCAGGCAAGGAAAGAATCATGGAAGCAGCAAGGGGAAAAAAGTGTTAATATACAAGGGAAAACAGATCAGGTTTGCAGCAGACCTATCCACAGAAACTTGGCAGGCCAGAAAAGAGGGGCAGAATATATTCAATACACTGATTCGGAAAAACATGCAGCCAAGAATTCTTTACCCAGCAAAGCTGTCATTCAAAACAGAAGAGAGATTTAAATTCCCTCCCCCCAAAATTAAAGAAGTTCATGACCACTAAACAAGCCCTGCAAGAAATTTTAAGGAGGACTCTCTGTGGGGAGAAAAGATAAAAATACATGAATGAATGAATGAATAAATACATGAATAAATAAATAAATCATACATACATACATACCAAAGGTACAAAGACTAGAAAGGGCCAGAGAATACCACCAGACACTCCAACTCTACAAGAAACATAATGGCAATAAATTCATATCTTTCAGTACTCATTCTAAACGTCAATGGACTAAATGCTCCAATTAAAAGACATTGGGTAACAGAATGGATAAGAAAACAAGATCCATCTCTATGCTGTTTACAAGAGACCCACTTCAGACCTAAAGACATCTTCATATTGAAAGTAAGGGGATGAAGAACCATCTATCATGCTAATGGTCAACAAAAGAAAGCTGGAGTAACCATATTTATATCAGACAATCTGGACTTAAAGACTGGAACAAGAGATGAAGAAGGGCATTATATCATAATTAAAGGGTCTATCCACCAAAAAGACCTAACAACTGTAAACATTTATGCTACAAATGTGAGAGCACCCAAATATATAAGTCAACTGATCACAAACACAAAGAAACTCATTGATAATAATACCATAATAGTAGGGGATTTCAACACCCCACTTACAGCAATGGATAGATCTTCTAATCAGAAAATCAACAACGAAACAATGGTTTGAATGACACACTGGACCCGATGGACTTAACAGATATACTCAGAACATTTCATCCTAAAGTATTGTAATATACATTCTTCTTCAGTGTACATGGAACGTTTTCCAGAATAGATCACATACTGGGACACAACTCAGTCCTCCAAAAGTACAAAAAGATCAAGATCATACCGTACATATTTTCAGAGTATCTTTGTTCAAAACTTTGGAGCTACTCCCACTCATTCGGCCGTCTCTGGGTTTTCTCCTCTATATCTGATTAGTCACTGTGGCTGGAAAGAAGTTTTTGGAAATATTTCTAATTCTTACATCTGCCTTCATTTTAGCTTTGGGTCCTCATACCTTACAACTTTTTCATTGAATCAGTCCCAGAGCTGCTTATTCAAATTGAAATTTTCATCTCTGTACCACTCTGTACCACTGTCGTATTATCCTACTTCTTTCATCATATGAGTTTTCTTCTCAAAAGCATCCAATGCTTTCTTTATTTTTTCTATCATGTTCAAAGTCATACAGGGTCTTTGGTGTTCTTCATAGTCTAATCATACTCTAACATATGATCTTATTTTCTTCCTTTCATATAAAACGTGCAAACTCATTGCAGCTTTTTCAATTTTACATACATTCCTTCTGCTTTTAGTTGCCATTTTCCCTGAACTGAATCTTTTCCACTTCAATTCTAATACAATTCATTCTTCAAGACTTAGTTCAGATTTAAAGTTTTCCATATCTTTCTCTGCTCATTGTACCCATTATTCATCCTTTCCTATTCAGAACTTCTGCAGGACTAATGGTTTTACCACATATGACATACTTTGAAAATCTTACATTTTAAATTCAGGGTAGATTGTAAACCTGAGGCAGGTTCATGCCTTTTATAAAAATAGTAACAACAGCACAAAAAATAACATTTTCTGTCTTACAAAACCCAATGAAGCAAATATTGTTATTCCCACTTTTGTAGCTGAAGAAATGAGTCACAGAGAGGTTAGTAAAGCTTACAAAGCAATACAACAGAGGCTCCATTTAAAAACAAGTTGTTTGACCTCTGTGCCTGGGCTCTTAGCAATGACTATCTTCTTATTATTTCCTTTGTGCAAAACATAAACCTCATTATAAGAAACATATTAAAAATATTTCTGAAAAAAATGAGCACAAAATCTTGAAAAAAATCAATATGTGGTGATTGGAAGTGTCTTTTTTTTTATCATTTCAACCACCTCCCACAATGAAATATCTTATAATCTCAAGGTTTTGTTACTTTCTTTGCTTCTTCACACCTTACCCTTCTCTTCAGTTGCATGAATAATTTTCCAATAGCCTAAATGCTTTTCTTACTACAGCTTTAATGAAACCAGTAAAGCTAAAAATCCTGAATGCTCAGCAGTGACAGCATCAGTAAGCAATTAATCTCCAACAGTTCACCTACCATGTATGAACTTCAGAGCTCAATTCTGCACCTCACATGACTCTATGTCCTAATTCTCTCCTGGAGGAGAAAGCCTACAAACCAAAATCAGAACATTGGGAAAGTAGTAAGAAATAAATGATGTAGATAAAACAATATTCATCTGGGGAAAAGTGTGTGCATATTTTTTATAGAAAAAAATAATTCTGATCTCAGAACTTTTTTGATTGGTTAGTTTTCAGCTTGCTTCTTTCTCACCCTCTGCTAAATAGGTTTAATAGTATTTCTGCATTAGAGAAGGACACTATAGGACTTAATTAAAGCTTATAATACATAGAGGGAGCCTCTTTGTAATTACCTTGCCACTCACCTTTGTCATATAACATTCCTCAGGGGGACCATGTTTTTTATCAGTTGCAATATAGAAGAAAACCACGGAACACCATGTGATGTAATTGTGGGAAGGCATTTTATGCAGCCATAAATAAGTAGCAACATAAGGCAATGCTTGGCAAGATAAAATTCCAAGCATAGAAATGCTGCAAAAAAGTATAACACCAGATTTTGTCACTGTGTCAGCTTCTACCCTTACCTACCTAGAGCCTATTCTCAAGTGCCAGAGTACAGAGTGCTCCTTTAAAAATATGACTTCTCACCATGAAAAAAGAAAGTAACTATGTGAGATAATAATGTGTCAATTAATTTGATGGGAGGAAATCCTTTCACAATGATATAGTAGATCAGATCATCACATTGTACGCTTTAAATGTCTTACAATTTTGTCAATTATCTCAATAAAGCAGAAAAGAATATGACTAATAATAACATTTTGCTTCTCAAACTCCCAATACTTTCCCCTTCCACTGAGAGTAAAGCCAAAGACCTACAGGAACTTCCTACGGGACTCTGCACTCCTCTTACCCTTCAAATCACACAACGCATCCTTTCCCAAATCATACTGGCTTCCTTGTCAGCAGAGCACCCCCTGTATGGATTCTGCACCAGCTTTTTCCCCAAGCCTCGAATCCTCTTAGCCTGCTCTCTGCATGGTTCATTTCCCTCATCTCTTCAAATCTTTACCCAAATGACACCTTGACAATGAGGTCTTGTTTGCATATCCTATTAACAATTATACTCTGACCTTTGTTAATGTTCCTCCTTGCTCAATTTTTCCCTAGTCATTATCAATGACCTATCACCTACAGATTTCAATTGTGTGTTTGCTGTCTGTTTCTCCCTACTAGGTTGCAGACTCCATGAGCACAGGAAATGAAGTCATGTTGTTTACTGACTTATTCCTGGTACCTAGTAAACTGTCTGTCACAAGCTTGGTTTACTGGGGTAAACAGTTATTGAATTAATAAATGAGATACAAAAATTTCAAATCTCAGAACAGAAATGAAGTAGTATAGAACATAGGTAATCAGAGATTTTCCACATGGGAAAAATGTCCAGGTGAATTGATAGGTAAAATCTTTATTTCACATATATTATTTGTTGTTATGTTTAAAATCTATGATTAGTTAGGTTATTACATAATTTAATACTTCTTTTAAAAATTTGCACATGTGGGGCGCCCGGGTGGCTTAGTCGGTTAAGCGTCCGACTTTCGCTCAGGTCATGATCTCGCGGTTCGTGGGTTCGAGCCCCGCGTCGGGCTCTGTGCTGACTGCCAGCTCAGAGCCTGGAGCCTGTTTCAGTCTGTGACTCCCTCTCTCTCTGACCCTCCCTGCTCACGCTGTCTCTCTCTCTCTCCTAGAAATAAATAAAACATTAAAAAAAAAAATTTGCACATGTAACATCTTCTCCATCTTATGGAAAATAGTACAGAAAAGATGGCCCCGTATCTCATAATAGCCAGGAAAAGAATAGTACTTTTTTAAGTGGGATAGTCTATACTGAACTTCCCACTTTTACATTCTTATTATCTGAATTTATAATACATGCTGCACAGAAAACATTTGAGTAGAGAGAGACAAAGACAGAGGGAGGGAAAGAGAGAGATTAAATAGGCATAAAAATCCATAGAAATATACAGCGTTTTTAAAATCATGTTAAAAAGAAAGGGATTTAATAAGATAAATCATAGTTTCATTTCATAGATGTTTCTACCATTAAATGGAATGCAAATTTATATATGGAGTATTGCTTTTATTTATAGGTGCCACATTAAAAAACTCGGTATAAAGGGAAATGTAGTATTTAAAATCATGTTATAGGAAGTAAGCAAAGCAAAGTGAAACAAAACAAAACAAACAAAACAAAAAAGTAGAGGACACCATACCCCATTAAATTTATCTGTCATATAGAAAATAAATTCAATTTGTTTCATTGGCTCCTAAAGCAATAAGCAAGGACCAGCCAAATGATATTATGTATTTAAAGAAAAATGTGATGAGAGAATTTCCCAGTCTGAAATAGAATACTAGGGAGGTAGCTCATTTTGTCCCACTGGATATTTTTGCGTATAAACTAATTGAGTACTAAGTGGGATAAATTTGAACAAGGATTCAAGTATTATAATTTTGCACCATTAATAACTCCTTTTAACTTTAAATCAATTTATTTACATCAAAGTATCACTAAATGGAGGCATATATCAGGCAAAAAAAGACTTCACCAATGCCAGATTTCTGATGTGTTATCTAAGAGCAAATTACAATTCTATTATTCATTTTATTCATTTTGAAAAGATATAAAATGTAGAAAAATGAACTAAATTTTATAAAACATACTCATCCTTCAATTCCATTTCTGGAAGGGTACCCTAAATTATTGTCAACATATACCATAGCATTGTTTATAACAGTTAGAATCTACAAGTCATTCACACTTCTTAAAATAGTGCATAAGTAATTCATGATATATCCAAATATTTGACTAAAATATAACTATTTATGTAATGTTAGAAGAAAAATTTAATGACATGTAAAGACGCACAGGGTATATATACTGTTAAAAATTTTTAAATGTGTAAAACTTGTTTTACTGAATAGTTATTCTTGGTTTTAAAAATTAGCTTATATATGAATTCATTAACTTTTACTGACTGTCTATAATGTGTGACCCATCACATAAGTTTCATTCCATTATAAACACACATGAACACACATATACGTATTGGAATAAAATAAAGAATGTTTACAAAAATGTTGATTGTAGTGTTTTCAAAGAGCAAATTAGAGGTGCTTGTTTCATTTTAAAAATTAGTTCAGTTTTAAACTAAATGTATATTCCCATTACAATTATGCTGAATTTGATGAACTAAGAGAGAAGTCACTTTGATTCATTTTATTTTCTTACTGTCTCACATTCAGTTATTTACCAAGCTGGGCTGAGTATTTCCAGAATTACTATTTCTCCTCACTGACTATTTCAAGACTCTTGATTTCTATTTCCAGATTTATTGCCCTCAATAATGTCTGAAATGTTAACTATTTAAATGCAATTTTGCTGTTATTCACCAAGATATGTTACATAGGAGACAAAATAAGAGAAGGTGATGACAAAAATTTTGAGGACAAGCCAAAAATTTTAGATCATGCGTTTATCAATAATAAACTTCTTCTCCAGCACTTTTATAACATTTGTCAGAAATGATTGTCAACAACAGCTAGAGACTTGAAGAGTATTTTACAGGAGTATAATAGAGTCACATTCCAAGATTCTGTTGTTACTTAGTTATATTTGCATAACCAGAACACATAAAGCCCTACAAAATATTTTAAGGATAGAGATTTCAAAACTACCAAATTTCATATTCAGGTCATGTATCAGCAATTTGAGACAGAGGGAATCCACATATTTTTCTTACTTTACTATCAATTTTGTTTATTTATTTATTTAAAGTTTATTTATTTATTATTTTGTTTGCGAGACACAGAGAGAGCATACACAGAGGAGGGGCAGAGAGAGGAGAGAAGGAGAATCTCAAACAAGTTCTGCACTGTCAGCATGGAGCCCAACATGGGGTTCGAACTCATGAACAGTGAGGTCATGACCTGATCTGAACTCAAGAGTTAGATGCTTAACCGACTGAGTCACCCAGGCACCCTTACTATCTATTTTAGACTATGTAATCTGTACATCTATGTTTTTTATCTGAGTTATTAAAGAAAAAGAAATTATTTTCTTAAACCTTTCTGAATAACTTGTTATCTAAATTTGTCTTCTCATTATATCTAGCACAAAGTTATCTAGAAAAATGTTAAAACATAACAGCATGTGATTAATATTCTGCTTGAATATTTTGGCTTTCCTAGTTAGTTACTATACTTATGTATTCTTTAGAACACAAAGACAAATTCTAGTATTGAGTTTTGCCTAAAAATCACTGGGATGAGATAAAAAGAAGCTCACTGACTATTTCTGCTCTACATGTTATTCTTCATATTATTTGTATTATTATAAAAGATTTCCTTCAGTACCTCTCTATCAGAAATAACTGTTTACAATTATATGATAGTTTTTTAATGTAGAATATTTATGTAGAATCAAATTAGGGATATGACTCCCTTCAATTATCTAAGGGCTTACTTAGTTCAACTACATTAGATTCTTCATAATTTCTGCCAAGGAAAATCTCAGACAACACCCTCACCTATACAATCCTACTTCTCACATTTTTTTTCTTTTCCTAAAATAAACAAATTTGTGAACTATCTGTTTGAAAGAGCATCTGTAAGGGTACGTTTTAAGTAGGGATGTTTTAAAATAAGGCTGATAGACTAGAAACACCAATCAAGGATTTTATATTAAAAGAAACATGCTGCTTGGTATCTGCTTTCAGTCTCCAAAGGAAATGCCATTTATTAATTTTATTGTGATATTTATTGGAGTGAACATTTTAACCTTTTCATCAGTAGTCCAGAAAATTGTACTTTTTAAATTGTGTTTACAAATCAATAGACCCCAAAAATGACATTTAAAGTATACTTTTAAGAGAATACCCTGAAGCCATGTCCATGTCCATATACTCGACTGAATCTAGTATCTAGGCATGAATTTCAGTCCTGATTATAAGAACTTTCAGATCCCATAAACAGAACTTCATTATAGTCAATCCAGGAAGGTCATTATTATCATCGGAAATGTTTAACCATAACTATTTTTCCTACATATAATCAATTTACTGGAGAATTGGGGTTACTAACTTATATTACTAGTGAAATTGCATTTATTAATTGTAATATATAAACAAAACAAGTAATTTATTCTTATTTCCTTTATTAAGGAAATATTTTTGCAAGTCTTTTCTTTTACATTTTTTTTGCCACATCAGGCTTAAATTTAAGACAAACATGGTTTCTGATTTCACCACAAATCTACTTAAAATTTACTCAAGACTGAGTCAATTACCATTTTTTTGCAAGGTCTGACATTAGCTATATATGCACTGGGTATTTTTACATTCATGTACACATAATAAGACACATGTATTTGCAGAAACCATATACACATGGACACATAAACACCAATCTACATCATACATAGACACACACATGCACACACACAAACCAGCTGTTATTTCATTGATTAATAGTGCCCTACAAGGTCCTTGGTTGACTTGTTTCCAATTATTGATTTTTGGCTATTTCACTTAGACCAGAAGGAAATAGGTAGTGATTCAATTTCCTATTACTCAATTTAGAAGTAGGGAATTAGTGTCACAGTGAAGAAAAAAGAAAGTACATACTGTGTAAAAATGAAATATAGATATCTTATAATGGTAGATGAAGAAAAGAGACTGATAAAAAAATAAGAAAGATCTGAAAAAGGTAAAAGTCTTGATGAGAATAGGTAAAGAAACGACTATGAAATATAACAAGGTAAACAGATGAAAAGAGATGGGATTGAATAGAAAAGAGAATCAGCGAGCAAAATCTTCACTTTTTCTGTCAGAATGGCTTTCCTTCCCCATAACAAAGGAGAATATTTGCAAAAGAAATGAAGACATACCTGTTTTCTTCTGGCATTTTTTGAGATTGATCCTGCCTCTTCCCTGTTAAATTCTTAAATGTAATGAAAAAAAGTAAGTGGACAAAGCTGAAGAACAGGTCAAAAAGAGAATTCAACCATTTGACATATTTTCTATGGTTCAGTAAATTTCCTCTTCCACTATCACCATCTTCAGCCAATCTCCCCTACCGGTAAATGCTTAGAACATCACTGACCTAAATACTTCCATTTCTAGAAATATATTTTAAAAATTAAACCTCTGAAGTTTTTCTCTTATTTTGTAAAAAAAAAAAAAAAAGACACCCATTCCCTAATGTTGAATAAAACATTTTTATCAGATTTTTCTTAAGATAACATGCTAGCTGGTAAAATGGTCTATTAATTATCAGAACTAATCTGCTTTCTATTGTTTTTACTGGATACGTGTGGCCAGGGAGAAGAAGGATAAGGATATTTTATTTCTTTTTTTATTTGTTTTTCAATTTACAACCATCTGGCATGAACCTGAAAATTGTGGCAGGAGTCCCATTAAAAGGAGGAATACAAAAACATGAACAAGGGTTATAATCATAACTGAAGATTTAGACTAGGTTCACTCGTTTATAGAGGCTTGGTTGAAAGATCTAGTATGATTACATATTTCAGAAATCTGAGCTTCAGGCTTTGTCGTGACCTACAAAAAGAAGTAGAAGTTGGTGACTTTCCATAGAAACAAAATGGATTATTAAATGGGAATGCCTTATTAATTAGTGATTAAGGGTACAGGTCTGAAATCAAATAACTTGGATTCCTTTTCTGCCACAATTCAGCTGTGTACCTGTAGGCATTTCACAAGTTCCTTATATAAATGAGGATCATAATACTGCTTCCTTAAGGGGTTGGTTTGATGATTAAATGAGAAAAATGCATGAAAAGCAATTAGCACTGTGCTCAGTTCTTCTAATTTTTCAAAATGTGTGTCATTATTACTTGAGAAGAAAACACAGTTTTAGTCATACAGTAAGGCCCTAGAACTCTGTCAAAACTTTGATTTACAAGATTATTCTTCTATATGTGGACCCAAATGTTAACACTGAAAGAATTTTAAACAGTAATTTGTCAGGTTGTATTTCCACTTAAAATGAAGAGACCTGCAAGTGAATTCTATACTAGAGAAAAAAGGAAGAAAGAAAAAAGAAAATAAAACTGAATAAATTACAAATTGATACATTTTGAGCCTGTCTAAGACCTACGGTTTCAAGGCAACCAAATGAACTAAATATCTGAGTGTATCAAACTCCTCTGAGGAGAGATAGAGACACACAAAATGTCTTAACGTTGGCAGAGAATAAGAGAATATGGAAACCATAAAAGCAGATAGAACACACACACACACACACACACACACACACACCAAAACCAGAAAAACTCCGAAATTTTAATGAATTCTTAAAAGCAAAGTATAGGCTACAGTGACAGTTTAAAATCTGTGGGATACCCAAACAAAAAGAACTATCTAATTTATGAACAACCTTTTTCAATAAGCTTCTATCAGGAATCCACTGGAAATACTAAAGATATGACAGATTTGTTAGATTCCCCTACAGTGTCACAGGCATTCAGGAATGCCAAAGTTTGAGTGTGGGTCTGGAGTTTCTAATGAATCCCGTTCCCACTCTGGGCCCTGTTTGAATCCAAAGTGACAAATGTCTGCAATTGAATGACAGGAACAAACCTTACCTATGCACCCAATTCTTTAATATGTAGCAAACTCTGTCTACTACTGGGAGTAAAGCAGAAAAACCCCAACCCGTGAACCAAGGAAGGGCCAACTTCTGCTGAGAAACGAGTAATAAATTCAGCTCCCATCCCCATCCCTACTTTTCATTTTATTAACACTAAGCAAAAATTATCTGCTGCTGGAAGACAGCAGGACAACTGATGCCGGAGGCCGGCTCCAGTAGGGTCCAGGGGTCCCTAAAGGATGGACGGTGTCAGCGAGGGAGGGGTGAGAGAGCCAGGAGAATCTTTCTGGTGTCCAGGCAGGCATCTATGCTCTGACTGGGGCTCAACTTTTTCTTATAATTAAGTGTTTGGGGGACGGCACAGGAGTGGCATTTGCCTTAGACAATGGTTTCTGATAACAGACTTCTTTGCTATGTAAGATTTCCCCTGAACATAGATTTGTAGAAGACTCATGCATAACCTTTATCAATAGTGATTGAGATAGGGGATTTAGATGTTTATCCTATGGGATAGAAAGGTATCTTTAGCATATAAGACAATGTTTTTAGCATAAAAAGGGTGAAGTTACTTTTTTGTGAGTAGGGGTCAATAGCTTGTTTAAGGCGAAGTATCAAGAAAAACAGGTCTTTCAGGAAACACCTTTGCTCCCATAATCACAAAAGAAGTTCCTCAATAGGTTCCTTCACAGGGTGCAATCAGCATATTCAACACCAGAATAAGTCACTGCCTTGGGAGGTCGGTGCTCCAAGCAAAAACAATTGGGTGGGGGTGGATATCTGTCCTTAACTCTAAATTAGGCTCTTTGTCTCAGGGCCAGACTCAATTGTAACTCTTGTGTTCTTAGCCCCCTTTATTATCTAATTCTTGGATCTGCAAGGCCCATAGGAAAAGCCTTCTGACAATCATCCACAATGTTTTCATCTGAAGTCTCTTTGGAAAAGGCAGGTATATGCTTTTCCTTATGAGCAACCTGTGTGGGGAGTATCAGTCTGATCTGGAATATCGAGAGGCCTGGTCAATACCAGCAGGCTCATTTCCAACATGAGCCAGTAGTAGCAGAAGGAGATACCAGTTTTGGTTTCTCATGGCAGGAGCCGTGCAAACGCTGCCATTTTCTCACTGTGACTGTCATCCAGGGAGGCCAGTGTGGCTCCCAACAAACTGCTTTTGTCTAGTATTCTTCACTAATGTAAAGCAGAGGTCCTACTGTCACTTAAGGAAGGGCAAGACACCCACCTGTGTTCTAGAGCCTACCCTGAGTAGGAGAGAGCTTGCCTGTCACTGACTGAGGGAGGTGCAGGAATATTGGCCCACCTCAGCAGCTCAGGGGCATAAGAATTGACTACAACTGAACCTGAAGCAGAACTGAAATTTCCCTGGCTCCATCCCACTTTTCAAGAACCTTTCAATGAGATAGAATGATTATAGTCTATTGTTTGGGATGAGAAAGAGCTTACCAAAAGATCCTCCCTGTGTTGTTTTCAGGTGTTCAGATCCTGTTGAAAAACCTTCTGTCACTTTAGACCTCCCGCTAAGCACTAAGGAACAGCAGTGGTCCAGCACTGAAAAGGACTGAAGTCTGTTATACACTTAAGGTAACCACAACAACAACAAAGTGAATCCTACCTAGAGCATATTGATTCAATTTGCCACACCATTGGCCTAACAGGAGGAAAGGGTCCATTCTTGGACATAAATGTTATTTGTGTTGGTCACATCTTTTCCTTAATAAGCAATGTTTGGCAATTTATTTTAAAAAATTATAAAACACACACAGGGAAGAAAGAGAAAAATTATGCATTATTATGAGAAAAAAATGTCAAGACAGTTAAATTTAGAGATGATCTAGATGGTAAAGCTATCAGTAAAGGATTTTTAAATAACTATAATTAATATATTTTTAAAATCCAGTGAAAAGCTAGAAACAACTCGATGAATAGGAAATTTCAATGGAGAGATGATACAAACAAAGAAATAATTCAAAATGGTAGAAATAAAATATATAATGTGAGCAGTGAAGACTTTATTGTGGTTATTTTTATAGTCTACATAGCAAAGAATCAATTGTCTTGAATATATGTGAACAGAAATAATCCAACAGAAACAAAAAACAAAAAAGTGGGGAAAAAAACAGAAGACAACTTTGTCTCAGTATCAAATAATCTAAAGTATCTATAAGGGGCGCCTGGGTGGTACAGTTATTTAAGCATCTGACTTCAGCTCAGGTCATGATCTTGTGGTCCTTGAGTTCGAGCCCTGCATCGTGCTCTGTGCTGACAGTTCAGAGCCTGGAGCCTGCTTTGGATTCTGTGTCTCCCTCTCTCTCTGCCCCTTCCTGCTCATGTTCTGTCTCTCTGTCTCTCAAAAATAAATAAATATTTAAAAATTTTAAAAATATCTGCAAGTACTGCCACTGAAAGAATGAAGGACTAATAAGAAATACTGAAAGAAAAAAATTATAAAAATTTTTCAACATGAATGAACGATTTAGAAAAACACAGATTGAAGAAACTCTGAAAACCCTAAATAGGAAAAGTAATAGCAATAAAAAAAGACCAATTAACCAACGAAACAAACAATAGACACATAACTTTTCAGTTGCTGAAAAACAAACATAATGAGAAGATCTTGAATGAAATCAAAGAGAAAGTAATTATTTCATCCAGTGAAATGAAATTTCTTGTCAAAAATTTTGTCAAATATCTGTGGAGAGATATTCTTAAAGTACTCAAAAATATTATTTTAAAATTCTCATAACCTACAAAACTATTTTTCACAAATGAAATCAAAATAAAACATTTAAAAGGGGGGGCAAGACTACATTGTCAGTACTTAGACTAAAGCAAATATTAATGGGAGTTCTTTAGGTAGAAATAATAGAATAGCAGATTGAAAATTCAATTTATAGAAAAAATGAAGATCAGAGAAAATGGTAAGAATTTGGGTAAATATAAACTAAATTTTCTTACTTTTAATCTCTTTAAATGACAACTGTCTAAATAAAAAAATAGTACTGTATTGTATTTTATAATACATATAAAATAAAATATGTGACAAGAATAGTTCAACTCATGCCAGGGAGGAAATAAAATTATGTTCTTGTAGACTTATCACAGTACATATGAAGAGATATAATAATACAAAGTCAGAAAAAGGAGGCAAAATTTTTGAAATAAAAGTAATAGTTAATGAAATCAGAAACAGGAAAATAATAGAAAAAATCAAATATTTATTTGGAAATAATCAACACAAGTGATAAAATTCTCGAGTCCTTACCAAGAAATAGATAACTTACAAATTATCAATATCTGAAATGAGAAAGCGCATATCATTACAAATTCTATAGAATTTAAATGAATAATATGAAAATGTTATAAAAACCCTATGCCTATAAATCTTTAAAAAGTAGATGAGTTGCAAAATACCTTGAAATATACAGAGCTCACTTAGGAAGAAATAAATAGCTGAAAAGTATGTATCTTGAATTTGTAGTTAACATCTTCCCACTAAGAAACTCCCTGGGGAGTAAGACCCACTGGTAAGTTCTACTAGGCATTAAATAGATAAATATCACTTCTACAAAACTTTTTCCAGAAAACAGAAGAGGGGGAGAAGTCATTTTAGGAAACTCACATTACTTTAATACCAAAGATAGACAAAATAATTATAATAAAGAGAATTATAGCCCAAATTACTTTATAATAGACCAAAAAAAATCTTTAACAAAATGTTAGCAAATTAGGTGAGTCATCAGTTACATCATGATAATCCCATCAGAAGTGGAAAATACCATAAGTCAAAAATCCACTTAATACGACTAACCTACCAAACATCAGGGCTTAGTCTACACTACCTTAAACATACTTGGAACCTACATTAGCTATAGTTGGGCAAAATCATCTAACACAAAGCTTATTTTATAATAAAATGTTGACTATCTCATGTAATTTATTGAACATTGTACTGTAAGTGGAAAACAGAATGGTTGTATCGGTATGGAATGGTTTAAGCGCATCAGTTATTCACCCTCATGATTTCCTGGCTAATCAGGAGCCACAGCTCACCACTGCTTCCCAGTATCACTTAATAGTGTTGTACTGCATTTCCTTAGTCAAAGAAAAGGTCAACATTCAAAGTACAATTTCTAAAGAATGTGTATCACTTTTCACCATTGTTAAGTTGAAAAATTCTAAGTGGGACTATCGTAAATTGGGAACTGTCTGTATAGAAAAATTATAATACATCATGAAAGAGGCAAGGGTGGCATAGGAAGTTTATGGCAGGAATTCAAGATTGCATCAAAATTCAGCAACTTGTCAGAGGAATTCACCATATCAAGAAACAAAAGACAAAGTAAAACAAACTTATCATCTTAGATACAAAGGTAGAAATTGATTCATTTAATGGCAAAATGAATATATTCAGAAACCAAAAACAAATTGGAGCTCTTCCACAATCTGAAAACAAAACAAAACATAATATATCAAAGAGAAAGACACAGCCGATATAATTAATGGTAAAAACTGAGTATATCTCTGTGGAGATTGGGAATGAATCAGGGATATCTATTCTGATCTGTTCTATTCAACACTCTAGAGGAGGCAAGGAGTACAGTAAGTACAATAAAGTAAGAAAAACATATAAAGGTCACACAATTGATATGGAAGAATTAAGGGTTTCACTTGTGGCCAACATAAAGTTCTCATAGAAAATCCTAGGGGATGAATGAAATAATCAACTACAACTTGTAAATGTGTTACCAAGATCACATGTAAAAGGTCATTATGCCAACATCAGTTTTCTACACACTAGCAGCAAAATAATTGGGAATTGAGTTGAAAACTTCTTTATATAATAAAGTGAAAAATAACAAGGAATATTTAGAACAATTTTAACGTAAAGTGGATAAGAAGACTCAGTATTGTTAGGATAACAGTTCTTCCCAAACTGATCTACTGAGTCAACAAGATCTTCAATTACCCCTAAGTTTATTTTATTATTTTTTTGTAGAATTTGTTTCTAGTCTATATATGAAAATGTAGAATGACTAAAAGCAGCCAAGATAATTTGAATTACAGCATTATTCGAGGACGTACACTAATTGACTTTAATTTTATAACAATAATTCTATAATAATAAATACATTGTGGGATTATCAAGATGGACATATAGATCAATTGAACAGAATATAGTACATAAATATATCTTCATATATATTTTCAATAGGTTTTGAGAAAGATGTCAATACAATTCAGAGGAGAAAGGACATCTTTTCAACAAATACTGCTGGAATAATTCAATAATTATATTAATAAATATATTATATATCTATTTTGGAAATATATATGTATGAAATTGAACCTCTATCTGTACCTTAAGCTATATTCACGATATTAATCCAAAAAAAGTAATAGAAAATAGGCCTAAATATAAAAGGTAAAATTATAAAGTTTCTGTAATAAACCAGTAAAAATAAATCTTTGTAACTTTGCATTTTGTTGTGTTCACTCTATGGAGGAAGTTATTTGTTTCAGATGTTATGGTACACAAAATGATGGTCCTTCAAGGATGTCCACAACCTAATCCCTGTGATTTGTGAATATGTTATGTTATTTGATAAAAGTGAATAAAGATGCAAACGGGATTAATGCTGTTAATTAGCTGTTCCGACATAACTGACTGAAATTTGTTTATTAAATATTTCTTAAATATTTTATTTCATTTCACTTCATTTCATTTCATCTCATCTCATCTCATTTCATTTCATGTTTCAAGTTGTTATTAAATTCTAGTTAACAAATAGTACAATATAGTTTCAGAGGTAGAATTTAGTGATTCATTGCTTATATATAATACCCAGTGTTCAAAGCAAGCGCCCTTTTTGATACCCATCACTCATTTAGTCCATCCCTCTGCCCACCTCCCCTCCAGCAAACCTCAGTTTAGAACACCTAAAATATAAAAAGACTGATAGTTTCAAGTGTTGGTGAAGTTGTGGATTAAATGAAACTCTCATAAATTGCTAGTGGGAGTGCAAAATAGTACAGGTATTTCAGAAAACAATTTGGAAGTTTCTTGTAAAATTTTATATAAGTATTATGTTATACCATCACTCCTAGGTTCTACTCAGAAGAAATGAAAATACATGACTACACAAAGAACTGCAAATAAGTATGAAGAATAGCTCTATTCATAACAGCTAAATGTTGGAAAAATTCCAAGTGTCCAACAATTTAAGAATGGATAAAAAAAATTAAGTAATGATTAAATAATGATTAAATGGTATACTATTTAGCTATAAAATGTGATGAACTACTAATATATGCAACAAAAGAGTTGACACTCAAAAGCATGTTAAGTGAAAGAAGCCAAACACAAAACATTAAATATGATCTGAATTCATTTATATGACATTTTTGAGAAACTGTGAAACCAGAGGGGGGAAAAAGCAGATAAGCATTTGGAGGGACAGAAGTGAGGCAAAGAGATGGATGCAAAGGGACTGAAGGTAAATTTTCAGGGTTATGAAAATACCTCATATCTTTATAGTAATAGTGTTTACATTACTGTATACACCTGTCAAAACTCATTAAACTCTTAATTGAAAAAGTTGGATTTTTAGTGTAAATTACATCTCTCTAGATAGATGGAGCAAATAGGGCAAAATGTCAATAAATACTGAAAGTGTTGTGCATATGTGTGCTCATTGTTCCGTGCTTTCAATTATTCCCTATGTTTCCAAATCTGCTGTGCTAAACTAAATGAGAACAGTGGGGCTTTGGAGTAAAAAAGACTTGCATTTAATTACTAGCCATCTTATTAACATGCTCTTATGCTTAAACCAAAATTTCCCTACTGTTAAGGTCAGGAAAACAATGCCAAACTAGTAGGGTTATGCAGATTAAATTAATCAACTTGTGTAAAGTACCTCTAATATAATGGATGCCTAAGACATGGTCCACTACATTTTCTGTAAAATTTTTCAGCTCCTTAATTCACTTTGTCAGTGATGCCTTACTACCACAGAATATGAATAATATTATCTCTTCTTGCATAAGTAGTCTGCAGGATGTCTATTTACGTATTTCAGAAAGCTTTCTTGTATCCAAATATTCTTTCCACTGCTACATGTGATAGAGCATTGTCATCATTCATGGTTTTAAATTAAATATTGAAGGGTCCTGTAAACATAAATATGTATTATGCGGCATAAACAAAACATTAATTCATGATGAAATAGAGTGTAAAGTAGTTGGATACAGGGAGCAGAACTCATGATGCTTTGTTTTATTAGAATACTTGCACACAGAGTAGGTGCTCTAATATCAGTCTTTGTTAGATGCAAAAATCTGAAAATTTTGTACTATTCTTTCCTATTCTCTTTTTAATAACCACTTTCTTCTTTCCCCTGCACCCACTCATTCTAATATTTTTAATGCTAAAATTTTATTTCCTCACTGTCTACTTCAAATGATACTTCTGTCACAAAGCCCCTTCTGATCTTATTTTAATGATCCCATACTCTAGCCATTTCACCATCCTGACTGCATATAATCTCTTCCTTTGATAAATTTCCACAGCACTTCTATTTTACTTTCAAAACTCTAAGCTGGAAATACAGAAGAACTTGGATCATCTTACTCATTCTACCCGATTTTAGTCATATAACATTTAGAATGTTACATAATATAGGAAGCTTCAATTTTCTCATTTGTAAAATGGATATAAAATTACTTGTTCTATTCCTTAACATGGTTGGTGAAGAGATACAAAAAGAATAAGGTTGTTGAACAGATAAAAACACATTTACTGTCTGGTGGGATACTATTTTTAAAAGATAAGTGAAGGATGACACTAATGGGTATGTAAAATTATCATGGCCCAGGACTGGATTCTGAGTATTTGACAGAGGAGAGCTGGATCCATGGGAACTACTGGATAAGATGAAGAGACAACACAGCAGGAATATGTGTAGGCCATAGATTAAACTTCAGAATAGAATAATGACATCAAATTTAATGGCAGAATAAAGAGATAAAAGCTCTGATTAAATTAAATGCCTAAAATATTCTGCTACACACACACACGCACACACACACACCTCTTGAAATACACTTGAATTCAGAAACAATCCTAGTAAAGAGAGACAGACATCTTGAATTAGCTGGGACTGTATTCCCCAAGTTCTAGAATGGAGATTTAAAATATAATTTGGACTGTAATACAAAAAATAATATTCCATAATAAATATCTGTATTTTCCATATGAACATCTAATGAATTAGGCAGAGTAGACAATACAATTGGTTCAATGGAGAGTATACTTTAAGACTAGATATATCTGGGTTCAAATTCTATTTTTCCCACTTACCAAAACTGAACAAATCACATAAAGTCTTTGACTTTAAGTTTCTTCATCTGTAGAAATGAGATAAAATTAGGATCTGATTCATTAAGTCATTTTGAGAATATGAGATAATAGATTAAAATGTTAAATGTGGAACAAATGTTAGACATGGAACAAAGTGAGTATTTGATAAATGTGCTGTTATTATTATTATTATTAGGATGATGTTTTTTTGTTATGCCTGGTATAATGTGTTTCCCATCCCATTAGATTATTATTTTATATTACAGTTTTTATATTATATTATTACAGTGTTTTATACTTACTTTATGTTCCATTAACATGAACTGCAGCTTGACCAGAGAAGCTACCTAATAAGTGTTTATTGAATTGAATTGAGTTAACTCAATTGAATTTTTTAGTCACCAATGTATTTTCATTAGTTGGCTTATAAAATTCTCTCCAAAGTGCAGAGTCCTCAGGGAATACAATATAAGGCAGAAGAATTTTGATGAGGAAGGAAAAAAAAAATCTCTTGAGGTATTTCAGCAAGTAGAGGATTCAGTAGATGCTTTTAACAATCTGGAAGCTGCATTATGCAATGTAATGCCAGGGAAAAGGTGCAATCAGAAACAAAGTGAAAGACTCTTTAAAGGTTTTGTCTACATTAGGGGTGAAAATCTGGGTAACATATAAATCTAACCTAAGTTCTTCACAAAAACCCATATTCCACAAACCATTTAGGAAATAACAGAGCAGGAAGTATCTAATTTTTTTGTATAAAGCTGGCTATTATTCCCAAGTCAGTTTTCTTCTTCTTCCTGACTCTGCAGAGCATTCTAAGCACTTGATTCTAAGAACAAATTTGATGAGTATTAATTTTGGTAAAATACATACAAAATAAAATTTTCCATCTTAACCTTTTTAAAATGTACAATTCACTGGCATTAATTATATTCACCGTGTTGGGTAACTATTACCACTATCTAGTTCCAGAACTGTTTGTCATTCCAAATTGAAGCTTTACACCAACTGAGCACTCCCTTTTTGCCTTTTCCATAGTCCATGGCAAACATTATATAAAATTGCCTATTTTAGATATTTCATACAAAGACACAATATGTGGCCTTTGTATATGTTTCTTTCATTCAGCATTATATTTTTGTCGTTTATCTATGTTGTACCATGTTAGAGTATTTCATTATCTTTCATGGTGAAATATTATTTCTCTATACGGATATACCACATTTGTTAAACCATTAATCCATTGATAGATATTTGAGTTGTTTCCATTTTTTGACTATTTACGTTGTGCTGCTAGAAACATCTGCATACAAGTTTTTGTTTGAATATCTCTTTTCAATTCTTTTGGGTATATGTATGGACAGGATTTGGCAGGTTTGTATGGTAGTTCTTTGCTTAATTTGTTGGAGAATTGACAAAGTGTTTTCCACAGAAGCTGTACCATTTTGTTCTCATCCATCATGTATGAGGGTTCCAAACTTTTCCAAATCTTTGTCAACACTTATTTTTCTTTCTTTCTTTTTATTATGGCTAATCATTGGAGTGATACCTTATTGCAGCTTTGATTTGCATTTTCCTAATGACTTAATGCCATTTTACCTTTTTTCCTATGCTTGTTGGCCATAAGAGTGTGTGTATATATATGTAATTTATATAATGTATATCATAATAATATATAATATGTAAAAATATAATANTTATATATGTAAATATATATGTATATGTATATTTTTAGAGAACTGCCTTCTCAAGTCTTTTGCTCATTTTTTCATTGTATTATTTATTTTGTTACTGTTGAATAGTAGGAGCTATTAGACTTATATAGAGGATTTGGAAATATTTTCTCCCACTTTGTGGGTTATTTTTTCACTTTTTTGAAAGTATTCTTTGATGCACAACATTTTAAATTTTGATGAGGTGCAGTTTATATATTTTTGTTATTGTTATTTCTATGTTTGGCTTCATATCAAGAATGCCTTGCCAAAATTAAGGTCATGTGGAGGTACTTCTATGTTTTATTCAGAGAGTTTTATGGTATTAGTTCATGCTTAGACTTTGATCAATATTTATTTATATATTCATTCATTTATTTATTCATTTAAATTTAAATTAGGTAACAAACAATATATTATTGATATCAGGAGTAGAATCCAATGATTCATCACTTCCATATAACACCCAGTGCTCATCCCAACAAGTGCTCTCCTTAATGCCCATCACCCATTTAGCTCATCCATCCACCCATCTCTCTCTAGCAACCTGTATTTAAGATATTTTATGATTTGCCTCCCTCGTGTTCTTATCTTATTTTTCCTTCTCTTACTCTGTGTTCATCTGCTGTGTTTCTTAAATTCCACATATGATTGAAATAATATGGTATCCATCTTATTCTGATTTATTTTGCTTAGATACTACAGTGTTCCATCCATATTGCTGCAAATGACAAAATTTCATTCTCTTTGATCGCCAGGTGGTATTCCATTGTACACCACCTCTTCTTTATCCACTCATCAGTTGATGGACATTGGGCTTTTTCTATACTTTGGCTATTATTGATAGTGCTATAAACATTGGGGTCCATGTCCCCTTTTAAATAAGCACTTTGGTATCCTTTTAATAAATACCTGGTGGTGCAATTGCTGGGTTGTAGGGTAGCTCTATTTTTATTTATTTATTTTTTTTGAGAAATCTCCAGTGTTTTCCAGAGTGGCTCCACCAGTTTGCAGTTCAAAAGTGTTCCCCTTTCTCCACATCCTTGTCAATATCTGTTGTTTCCTGAGTTGTTCATTTTAGCCGTTCTGACAGGTATCAGGTGGTATTTCATTGTGGTTTTGATTTTTATTTCCCTGATGATGAATGATGTTGAGCATCTTTTCATGTGTCTGTGAGACGTCTGAATGTCTTCTTTGGAAAAATGTTTATTCATGTCTTTTGCCCATTTCTTTAGTAGACTGTTTTTTTGGATGTTGAGTTTGATAAATTCTTTACAGATTTTGGATACTATCCCTTTACCTGATATGTCATTAGCAAATATCTTCTCCCATTCCATCAGTTGCCTTTTAGTTTTCTTGATTGTTTGTTTTTCTGTGCAGAGGTTTTTATCTTGATAAGGTCCCAATAGTTCATTTTTGCTTTTGTTTTCCTTGCCTTCAGAGACATGTCTCATAAGCAGTTGCTGAGGCCAAGGTCAAAGAGGTTGCTGCCTGTTTTCTCCTGTAGGATTTTGATGGTTTCCTGTCTCACATTGTGGATTTTCATCCATTTTGAATTTGTTTTTGTATATAGACATTTAATAAGTTTTGAGTTAATTTTTGTTATGTTGTGTGATGTAAGAATCCAACTTCATTGTTTTGCATGTGGATATTCAGCTGTTGTAGCACAATTTGTTGAAGAGATCATCTTATGATTTACTTTGGTACCCTTGCCAAAAGTCAACTGATCATAGATATATGGATTAACTTCTGGACTCTCAATTTTATTCCATTAATCCTTATATCTAACCTATACTAATACTATATTGTTTATATTAATATAGTTCTGTGGTAAATTTCAAAACTGGGAAGTGTGAATCATACAACTTTGGTTTTTTAAGATTGTGTAGGCTATTCCAGATTTTTGGAGAGCCATTTGAAAAGGGATTCATTTCCTTTTCAATTGCAATTTTGATAGAAATGCCTTTGAATCTATAGATGGCTTTAGAGACTACTTCCATTTTAAAAAAATATTGTCTTCTAATCCATAAATGTGGGTTGTCTTTTCATTCGTTTATGTCTTCTCTAATTCCTTTCATTTATGTATTGTAATTTTCTTGCATTTACTTAGTTAAATTAATTTCTAGTATTTTATTATTTTTGATGCTATTGTAGATAGCATTGTTTTTTTTAATGTTTTTTTTCTTATTATTTCTGAGAGAGAGAGAGACAGCATGAGCAGGGGAGGGTCAGAGAGAGAGGGAATCTGAAAACAGGCTCCAGGCTCTGAGCTAGCTGTCAGCACAGAGCCCGATGAGGGGTTCGAACCCATGAACCATGAGATCATGACCTGAGCCCAAGTTGGACACTTAACCGACTGAGCCACCCAGGCACCCCCAGCATTGTTTTTTAATTTCATTTTTGGATTGTGCATTGCAACTGTATGGAAATACAATGGATTTTTGAGTGTACATCTTGTGACTTACAACTCTGTTGAATTTATTTATTATGTCTCACAGTTTCCTTGTGTGGCTTATTTAATGCTCTCTACATATAAAATCATTGTTATCTACAAGTAGAGATAGTGTTACTTATTCCTGTTGTATTTGGATACTATTTACTTCTTTTTCTCATGATACATAGTCCAGAACTCATAGCACTATGTTGGATAGAAATATTGAAAACAAGTATCTAGTCTTGGTATCTTTGTTATACTGGCCTCATAAAATTAGTTAGGAACTCTTCCCTCTTCTTCTATGTTTTGGAATAATAGATTTCAAATGGATTGGTATTAATTCTTCTTTAGAAGTTTGGCAGAATTCACCAGTGAAACCATTGGTTCTGGCATTTTGCTTGTTGAGAAGATTTTTGTTATTGATACAACCTTTTTATTTGTTATAGTTTGATTCAAATTTTGCTTTTTTCTTTAGTCTATTTGGTTATCTAATTCGTTGGTGTAAAAGTGTCCATATATAGGGGTTCCTGTGTGGGTCACTCATTTAAGCATTAGTCTCTTGATTTCGGCTCGGGTCCTGATCTCATGGTTTGTAGGTTCAAGCCCCACATCAGGCTCTGTGCTGACAGTGTGGAGCCTGCTTGGGATCCTCTCTCTCTCATTCTCTTTCTCTGCCCCTCCGCTCACTCTCAAAATAAATAATCTTTTTTTTTAAAAAGTGTTCATATATAAGTGTTTTCTTATAATTCTTTTTATTCCTTTAAGGTCTGTAGTAATGGTTCTACTTTTATTTCTGACTTTAGTGATTTGTGTCTTCTCTCCTTTGTTCTTAGTCAATAAAACCTAGCAATATTGGCTTGCTAATTATGTTAATCTTTTTAAAAAGCACACATTTGGTTTTGTTCATTTTCTCTGTTGTTTTTCTATTTCCTGTTGTGTTAATTTCTACTTTCATGTTTGTTATTTCTTTTTCTCTGGTTGCTTTGACTTTGATTTTTTCCTTCTAGTTCCTTCAAGTATAAAGTAAGGTTATTAATTTGAGATTTTTCTTTTTTAATGTAGATATATATAGCTATAATGTCCATCTGAGCATGGCTATATATATGTTTTCTTTGGTGATGAGTCTGTTAACCTCTTATGCCTACATTTTAATTGGAGAATTTGTTTAGTTTTGAGATTTAAGTATTCTTTAAATAGTCCGTATACATCTTCTATCTGTATGTACTTTGAAAATGGTTTCTCTGGTGTAACTTTTTTTTTCATTTTATTAAGATTATCTTTTGAAGAACAGAAGTTTTTAATCTTAATTTTAATAAAGCATGGATCATGCTACTGGTGTTGCATTTAAAAACTCATCACAGGGGCTCCTGCATGGCTCAGTTGGTTAAGCGTCCGACTTTGGCTCAGGTCATGATCTCATGGTTTGTGAGTTCAAGTCTCACTTTGGACTCTGTGTTGACAGCTTGGAGCCTGGAGTCTGCTTCAGATCCTATGTCTTCCTCTCCCTTTGCCTCTCCCCAGCGTGTTGTCTCTCTCAAAAATGAATAAGCTTTTTTTTTTTTTAATTTAAAAACTCATCACTTAAACCCTAGTCAGGAAGATTTTACCCTATGTTTACTTCAGGATGTTTTATGCTTTTGCATTTTCTATTAAGTCTATATTTTATTTCTAGTTAATTTTTATGAGAAGTTTACCATCTATGTCTAAGTATGTTTTACTTTGCCTGGAACATTTCCAATTGTTTCAACACCATTTGTGGAGAAGGCCATCTCATCTCCATTATTTGATCTTTGTTCCATTGACAAAGATTAGTTGACTTTCTGTATATGGGTCTATATGTTGGCTTTTTATTCTGTTCATTTATTTTTGTGTCTCTTTTTTTTTTCTATAATAGCATGCTGTCTTGATTATGATAGCCATAGAGTAAATGGTAATATCAGATAGTGTGAGTCATCCATTTTTGTTCTTCTTCCTCTTTAGTATTTTGATGGCTATTATAGGTCCCTTACCTCATTATATAAACTTTAGAATCTGACAATGTCTACAAAATAGCTTGCTGGGATTTTGACTTTGGCTCTATAGATCATATGGAGAGGCACTGACATCTTAACAATAGTGAGTCTAATCCATGAAAAAAATATATATTTCCATGTACATAGATCTTTGATTTTTATTTGTTTTGTAGTTTTCCACATATAGTTCTAATACATATAGTATTAGCTTTATATCTAATATAAATTTTATTATGGTTATACCCATTTATTTCATTTTTAATGAATATTATTATAAATTGTATTGTTCTAAATTTCAAATCACAGGCAGTTTCATGTTTTTATTCAATAAGCTTAATATACAACATAGTACTTTTTGCAGATACTAGCTAAATGGTAGATATTATTATTTTGCATGGAAAACTATAATTAAATAATAGAATGTGGATTTATAGGAAGAAAATGATTCCTATAAAAATTAGATCACTTACCAGACTGTGATTGGATGATTTTTATAACAAATAAGGTATATTCTATATTTTCAATATAACCAACCCAACAGGAACTCCAAACTTGGTAAGTAAAGCAAATATGTTAAAATTATAGCTGTATTTGGCTCATAAATATCTTGGGCTTGGTAGTAAGACCCCAGGCTTATTTCCAGCTACTATTATTTAATAAAAGAAAAACACTCAGTTCTTAAACACTATGTTTAAAGGGATTATAAGAAAGTAACTTCCCTTATATCAAATAATATTCATATTACAAAATCTATCATGTATAAAATCAAAGATGAAACTATACTTCTCTGGAGGGGATTCACTTGAAAAGAGTTTTTCTGTCACAAGAAATAGTACATGGCCTTGACTCACATTTGTTTCAACTCAATGAGTATAGTTTGATTTGTGAACACAATGGCCTTGATGTTTAGGTAAAAATTGGTTGGAAGACTAGACAAGATAAGAGAAACAAAGTCATGAAAATCTAGGAAGTGGTCACTAATTCCAGTGATCATTATTTTGAGTGTTAATTAGTACAGCCCTGGTATCCCAAACCCGCTAGGTTATCCTTTTTTCCTTGATATCCCTGTTTATGCCACTTCACCAATCATGGAAATCACCTATGCCACTTCCAGGGGTCTAATCTTTGTTCTAAGGCTACCTTTTTAAACTTCTGTTACTACTATCACAGAAGATGCATATACTAACTTTGCTGATTTCACTCTGATTGTCTTCCTTAATGTTATTGCAACACTTTATACAAAGAATATTCAGTTTCTTCAAATATTACAATCTCCTCTCTCAAATAATTTGGCAAAAGCTACACTGATGTTCTTGGATATCTATTGATTGTAGTAATTTCTGCTTATTTGACAAACTCCTTTCTCTACAGGCTAAATTTTGACTCACAGTTTCTAATTTTAGAGTTGACCGTATGATGACTTTCAGTATATGAAACAAAAGCTAACATCTGCCAAGTATTTTGGGGAAAGCTTTTTTCTTTTCTGGAATAAAACTAATAAATGAGGCATTTCTGATTTATTCTTACTATTATCTTCATCAGATATTTGAAGACAGAGACTACCTTATAACAATAAAAGTAAAGCATGAAGAAAATGCCAAAAAATATTGCAAAGATGCTAGCCATGCATCAGTGCCTAAAGTCAACTATCTTCAGACTTCAATTTATGGGGATAAATAAACCTCTATCCACCTTATTCAGTTTTGTTATTGCATGTGACAGCATTCTTAATTCAGGCACTTTTACCCAGAATTTAAGTAGTGCTATACTAGCTCTAGGCCCTTCAGCTATTGGTGCTGTTATTAATCTCAATGAAATTTCCAGAAAATTTCATTGCTTTTGTGCAAAAAGAGCCTGTTTTAATTTTCCAGATTTTCTGAGGTGGCTATTCAAACTAAGGTCTTTTTTGCTCTCTAATTTTCATAGAATCTTGAATGTATAGGGGCAATTATCATAATTCAATGATTAATTATGGTTCAATCTATGTAACAGAAGTCTGTTATGAAATTTATGGATAGAGTTTCAGTTTGCTCAACTTCTATTTTTGATATTTATTTCTCTGTTGCCTGAATTTTGACCATCATTGCCAACATACATATTTTTAGTAATTTTGATTAAGAAAATTGGTATTGGTGATGGTTAGTACAGTTCTGTACAACAAAGGAAGTACTGTACATTGTTTAAATGTTGTTTATGAAGACTTTATAATATCATTAAATTTATATGCTCTAATGCAAGACAAAAAGTTACATAATCATTGGACATAAAAACTTCTAATAGATGCATAGGTAGAGAGAATTAAACTTCTCAATTGACTAAAAATGGGTCAAAACAGAGTCTCTGTGTAGAGACATTGTGGAAGATTTTTTTCCCCACTGCTCCTTATATTTTCTAATGTTGTAAATAAAAAACGACCACTGGCATAAATAAAAATAACATCAAATCAGTTATTGCTAGGGTACAAATCACCACAAAATTGCAATCCCATTCAACAATACTTAGTTTGCAAGGGCTGCAGTAACAAAGTGCCACAAACAGAGTAACTTAAAACAATAAAAATTTATTGTCACAGTTCTAGAGGCTCGAAGTCTGAGATCAAGACAAGGCTAGTTTTTCCCAAGGGCTGTCAATGAGATTGTGTTCCCTGTGTCTCTCCTAGGTTCTGGTGGCTCACTAACAATCTTTGGCATATCTTGACATGTGGATTGATCACCATAATCTCTGCTTTTAACTTCATATGGTGTTCTCCCTGTGTTGATCTTTGTGTCCAAATTTCCCCTTTTTGTAGACATTAGTAGATTAGGACCCACCCTAATGACCTCATCTTGACTTAATCATTTCCAGAGACACGCTTTCCAACTAAGCTCATATTTACAAATACTATAGAAGGTAGGACTTCAACATATTTTTATAGGGTACAGTTCAACCCGTAACAGACACACACACCCCCAAACAAAACAAAACAAAACAAATACTTATTTTGCTCTGTAAGGTATGGTTGTTGGGAGCAGCTCTACTTTAAGCCATCATCACTGAGGCAGTGTGCTCCTTCTGCTTGTCCATAGATCAGTTAGACTGGTTATGCTCCACAGGTGATTATTCTTAGGTTACACTAAAAACGCAGCTGATGTCTGAGGGAAGCTCTTTTCATGGCTATGGCAGAAAGTCCAATTGCACTGTCTTAGATTAACACCCTGCTGTGTCATATCCAATAACACCCCAACCAGCAAAGCAAGGTGGAAGGACAGGTACTCTGGCCCTGTGGGGGAACTGAAATGTTACATGGCAAAGGCTATAGCTACAAGATAGGATGAAGGAAAAAAGATAATAATTCAGTATCGGTTAAGGAATTGGTACTACCAAAAAATTCACTTTTCACTTCTACTTATTCATTTTTTTTGAGAGAGAGAGAGAGCAAGAGAGAGTAGGGAAGGGACAGAAAGAGGGAGGGAGAATCTTAAGCAAGCTCCATGCCCAGTGCAGAGTCTGACACAGGGCTCCATCTCATGGCAGGTTGTGAAATCATGACCTGAGCAGAAGTCAAGAGTCAGTCACTTAACCCACTGAGCCACTCAGGCAACCCTTACTCCTACTTACTTACTTATTTGCATGAAGAATAAAAAATTAGCTGTACTTTCAAATGTAAGTAATAATATAAGAAACTAATATTCCACATATAAATTTTATATTTTGCATGATGAACAATTGCTTATATTTTCTCTGAATTCTTATATATTATTTTGATAACTATCTAGGGTTGTACACTTAAAGGCTGTATCAAATATGACTGACTTGTCTGTATTTTTACATTATAAAGATTAAATTTAAAATTGTGTGAAGAATGCTTAAAAATATTGATTCTATTTTTAAGAGAATTACTATAACTCAAAAAACAATGAAAATTAATGTATTTCAGTGACTTTTTTTTTTTTTTGAGTGAGAGAGAGAGAGAATGGGAGCATGGGAAGGAAAAGGCTAGAGGGAGAGAGAAGGTCATGCAGGTCTCAGGCTCTGTTCAGAGCCTGATGCGGGGCTCTATATCATGACCATGTGAAGATGATCTGAGTCGAAATCAAGAGTCAAATGTTTAACGATTGAGCCACTCAGGTGCCCTTCTATTTCAGTGATCTTAATGAAAATGACTACATGATATTAGCTGTAACTTTGTTTCATTTTCTGACTCACTTTAAATGTTTGTTTTTGAGAGACAGAGACAGTGTGAGAGCAGGGGAGGGGCAGGGAGAGATGGAAACAGAATCGGAAGCAGGCTCCAAGCTCCAAGCTGTTAGCACAGAGCCTGATGCTGAGCTCGAACTCACCAACTGTTGAGATCATGACCTGAGCCGAAGTTGGACACTTAACAAACTGAACCACCCAGGTGTCCCTGACTCACTTTAAATGTTTAGATAATTTCCTGATTTATTTCAAATTTTTTAGATGAGTGTGTAATCCAAATATACAAAAATCAAACAGGTAGGAGAGAGAGAGACTGACAGAAAGAGGAAACGAAAGTAAAGGAAATAAGTGTCTTAGCTGTCTATAAACAACACATTGGAATTTAAATGCAAAATGGGAGATAAGTACGTGTGTGTGCATTTGTGTGTTTCTGTGCACTAAAGGTAATTTCTCTAATCAAGTTAGTTATTTACATGTATTTAGGTAATTTTCACCTATCCCCTGGAGATATATGAATTTTTTTATTTTATTTCAAGACTATAAGTATATTACAAATAATATTTTAAAGGGTATTTTGGTTATTGATTTTTCCCACTTGGGAAATAATCTCAGCTCCTGTCTGCATTGCTGATAGAAATGTCTAATGAGACAATTTAACTGGAAAGAAAACATTACCTGCTTGAAAGATAGGGGTGATGAGCAGTCAAATAACTTATATCCAAAAAATACCATTTTTTTTAAAAAAAATCTTGAATGAACACAACTGTTATTACCGCAGGGAGCAGATGTTTATTACCACTTCATACCTCACAGCAAAAACTTAATGTGTCTTTCTTTTCCCTTCTGCTACAACAAACCTGGTGCTATATATTTCTTTATTTATACCCCTATATATCTATAAAATATGTGTGATTTTTTCATCTGTAGATACCCCAATCACTTATAAAACTTAACATAACTAACAATTTTAGTCTACTCTCCCAAGAAAGTCAATGCATGGATAAGTGTGTGTGTATCCTATATATAACCTATTAAAATATTGACTTTGACAGTAAAATCACATAAGGTAGTTCCTNGTTGTTCTATGAAGTCCTAAATGTTCCTACAATAGTTATCTTACAGATGTGGAACAGAATAACCTAAAAAATATTTTAGTATCAAAAATATAAAGTATCTTTTGTTCAAAACTTATGCAGAATCTACTTCACACTACTTTTCTCCCGGTCAAAGCCACCATCTTCTCTTAACCTAATTTTCAGAATATTTTCCTATCCAGCAGCCAAAGAGTGCATTCACATGTCAGATCATAGTCACTACTTCAGTCAGAGCCCTCAAAGGGTTCCCAGTTTGGCTTGTAATAAAAACAAACGTCCTCACTATAACTTTAAGACTTTAAGAATTCTGCCAGACTCCCGTTTTTAACCCCATCCTAACCATTTACTTTCTGACCTGTTCTGCTCAAACCTTATAACATTGGTGTCTTGTGTTATTTCTAGCAATGCCAGGGATGCTCCTTGGAATCCTACCGCTAACTATCCCTTCTGGTGGGAATGCTCTCTCTCCATATACCCATATAAGCTCCTGTATTCACTAAGTTCAAGTCTTTTGAATGAAAGCTTTTTCAGGAAACTTTCCCTCATTTAAAATGTTAAATATGGGGTGCTTGGGTGGCTCAGTCAGTTAAGTGTCTGACTCTTGATTTCTGCTCAGGTCATGATCTCACAGTTTGTGAGTTACAGCCCCACATCAGGATCTGTGCTGATGGTGTGGAGCCTGCTTGGGATTTTCTCTCTCTCTCTCTTTCTCTCTCTCTCTCTCTCTCTCCCCCTGTCTCTGCCCATACCTCACTTGCATTCTCTCTCTCAGAAACATAAATAAATAAACTTTAAAAAAACCAAAAACTTATCCAAAAAAACTAAAATCGTTAAATAACAACTACTTTTTTTAATAAAAACATTTTTAATGTTTTTATTTATTTCTAAGAGAGAGAGAGACAGTGTGAGCAGGGGAGGATCAGAGGGAGAGGGAGATATGGAATCTGAATCAGGTTCCAGGCTCTGAGACAGCTGTCAGCACAGAGCCTGATGCAGGGCTCGAACCCACAGACCGTGAGATCATGACCTGAGCTGAAGTCGGATTCTTAACCGACTGAGCCACCCAGGTGCCCCAAATAACAACTACTTAAAATAGTAACATTCCCCTTCCCCATTACCATGACACCCACAATTCTTTTTATCTGTTCTTTTCTTTTTTTGTTTAAATAGCAGTTGTTTCATTTATTATGTTTTAGTGTCTGTGTGTTCCTCTACTAAACACTTCTTAAAAATGGTATTTGTATCTGTTCTCCTTAGCCAAAGTAACCTCAATGCCTAGAACAGTGATTGGAATATAGTAAGTATTCCACAAAAATAAGTTTTGTAAAGAAACAAATGATAGTGATTGGGAAATTTTTGAATAGTCCAAATCAATGAATGATAAGTAATAAAAGGTAGTTAATACAGACATGCAGAGAAGGGCATGAGTGGACCACTTAAGAAATATTCTAAGTGATTCTGGATGAAGTCATTCTCATCCACATGAAAAGAATAAAAAGAATAGAGTCAATGTTGAATTTATAAAATAATGCATGGATATCTTTGAGTTTGGCTTAAACATAGTTACATATGACTCTCCTTGAGTATAAGGATAAACAAAATGGCTCAAAAGGAGGATACACCTTGGGGCGCCTGGGTGGCTCAGTTGGTTAAGTGTCTGACTTTGGCTCAGGTCATGACCTCACTGCTCCTGGGTTTGAGCCTCGTATAGGGCTCTGTGCTAACAGCTCACAGCCTGGAGCTTGCTTCAGATTCTGTGTCTCCCTCTCTCTCTGCCTCTCCCCTGCTGGCACTCTGTCTGTCTGTCTCTCTCAAAATAAATAAACATTAAAAAAATTTTTAAAAAGGAGGATACACCAAAGGCATTCAAGAAAATATATGGCCTCAATCAATAAAAAGTATAAAAATATGGTAGAACATTAATTAATAACTGAATGATGAATTTAATTTTCAACATATGTACTTCATTATAAAATATTCAAACTTCATAAAATTATAAAAAAAAGAGTAAAATACTCTTTTATGAAATTATAAATAATTTCATCTGCTCTCCTCTGATTGAAGCAGCATGAGTGATACTCTCTTCTGAGAATCCTAAATAACATAAATTCTCTTACAGTCTTTCTATGATGTATTGTCAAATAAGGATATCAAGGTTTCAATTGTTAGAATGCTAAGCGTATATCTGGAAGAATTATTTTGTTAAAATTTTGTGTTACTTTTGATGACTACACTCTGGCCTGAACTCACAAAAAGAGTATATGTAGAAACTCTCACTGGTAAGGTCCTTTTCATATGATCAAAAAAGAATTATTTGAAAAAGTAAATGTGCCTGTCTTCAGGATAAATGGTGTGTATAATGTATAAGCTTCAATGACGGCACAGATTTTCTGATTTACTTTTGATAGTTAAATAACACTTATTAAAGTGATATTTAAGAAATATTTGTAAGATATATAATAAAAGTCTACTGTATTCTAGGTAAATACTTAAATGCTCAAAAACACATACAATCAACAAGGCAGATATAGTCTAATCTTGCATGAAGTTCAAAATCTATCAGAGAAGAGAGATAATCAGGAACTAAAAAGTATAGAATGGTAAACCATGATAACCTATATGAATGAACACAGTGCAGTCATACAGAATAATGGGTTCAGATGTGGGGCAATTGCCCAGGAAGAGTGAGCATGGAAGAACTCTTTGGGAATGTAACAAGCTAAGGTTTGAAGAAAGACAGGGATTCAGTCACACAGAGAATTAGAAAAAGATTTACAAAGAAAAGGGAAAAATTATGGCCAAAGGCTCTGTTATGTGAAAAAACTTAATGTATTCGAGGCAATGAAAAAAGACAGGTAGATCAGAAACATAGAGTAATAGTATAAGAACTACCAAATAAGGGAGATAAGACTTCAAGATGAGTTTAGTTCACCATAATAAGGAGTTGGTAATTTATGCACAGCTATGAAAAGCCATTGCCTTATTTTAAGAGTGGGAGTGATATGATCTAATTTATGATATAGAAAGTTTACTTTCACTGCTAAGTGGAGAAAGGGATGAGGAGGCAATGACAGAATCAAAAGACAAGTAAGGTGAGTATTGCTACTGTCTAGAATAGAAATCTAGTGCCTACAAATAAGGTAACGGCAGCAGAGACAGGTGATAGTCTTTGAGTATGTGTCAGATAAGGAATAAGAACCAAGAGTGTTATGAACTTGACTCTAAGACTTCTGGTATGATCATCATGCTGAACAACAATGACCATTGCTGACAATTAGAAAACTAGTAGACAAATAGGTTTGGATTGGGATAACTAATGAAATAAGTTTCTTCTTTTTACTTTTAAACTTAAATTTTGAATTACCTTTCAAGGGCGCCTGGGTGGCTTAGTCGGTTAAGCGTCCGACTTTCGCTTAGGTCATGATCTCACGGTTCGTGGGTTCGAGCCCCGCGTCGGGCTCTGTGCTGACTGCCAGCTCAGAGCCTGGAGCCTGTTTCAGTCTGTGACTCCCTCTCTCTCTGACCCTCCCCTGCTCACGCTCTCTCTCTCTCTCTAGAAATAAATTAAAAAAAACAAAAAAAAATTTAAAAAAAATTTTTTTGAATTACCTTTCAGACAATGCAGTGGACTTGTCTACTAGGTAGATGGATATAGACATTGACACTCCAGTCCCCTCAGCCTTCTTTAGATATACAGCACTCAGTCTCTGGACATGAAATTCCACATAATTGCATTAGACCAATGAACCAAATTAGCAGAAAAGGAGGTGTGACAGTGGACACATGACTAAGATCCTATCACATACAGCACAAGCCAAAAGCTGCATTCTTAATAGAGCAATGGAGGAGACTTTTGAAGATGCAGCTGAGATCCAAGCTAAGAAATGGTACTTTGCAAGCACAGGGCATCATCCTCCATCATATATTGTACAGCTCTAAATCAACATCTATTATATCATGCTGCATTAGGTTAATACTTGGAGCCAGATACTCAGGGATGGGAAGAAAGGTAACTCTGTTTAGCATGGCTCCCAGTGACCTACTTGGGTTTTTTTTTTTACTTTCTATCCTCACACATCTGAGCACTGTGAGTTTATAGGTCCTAATTCTTAGATGGAAGCATATTCTGCCTGGACACACTGGGCTCTGCCTGCCAAGGGCCAAGCAGTAAAGCAGTGACCATGCTGCCAATGTAAATTATCTCGTTCATATAAAGGAAATAGATCTGCTGTTATACAATAGGGGTAAGAAAGGAATATATTTACCATACAGGTAATTTAATTGAAAATATCATTGTACTTTCCCAAACTTGATGGTAAATGGTTAAGTGAAATAGCCACTTGCTGATCAAAGTATGATGTCCAGGGACAAATCTCTGAACAAGTCCACCAGGTAAACCTCTGGTCTCAATAAATGCACTAGCTGAGAGTGAAGGGAATCTAGAAGGGTAAGAGAGGAAGAAGATAAATGCTAATTGTCGCCTCAAGACCAGCTGCTCCTAAAACTTGTGCTAAACAAGTGAATCTGTGCAGTGCAAGTAGAAGATTATAATGGATACTCTGCTGAGATACCCAGATGCTCCCTCAGGCCTTAATTCCCTCAACTGCTGAAAGTGTTGGTTATAAGCTCTGTCAGGAACTTTATTTAAAATCATAACCTTTCTCTGAAGCAGACTACACCTAATGGCTGCTCTATGTGAAGGTACAAATATCCAAAACCCTCTCCCTAACTGGTGACAATTTTGAAGGTCCTTTTGCAAATGACTTTTAATCATTTATCAGGATGATCCAAACAGTATTTTTCTGTTCTATACTATTAACATGATAAATTATATTGATTTTTTTAATGTTAAACTAATATCGAACTTCTTGGATAAGCCTCAGTTGTTACAATGAATTGTCCTTTTAAAATACAATTCTAGAACTGATTAATATTTTTAAAAAGATATTTGTGTCTAATTATGAGGGAATATTAGGACCTTCTTATACTGTCAGCTGTTGGTGTCAGAGATATGTTGGTTCATAAACAAAGTTGTAACATGTTCCCTCTCCATCAATTTTATGTGAGATTTTTATATTTCCTACTTAATTGTATGATAGAATTCACAATTACATGGCAAAATCATCTGGTTCTTGAATTTTCTTTTTGATAAACTTTTAAATTATTAACTATTTAAAGATGAAGAGCTAGCTATTAAAATGCACTACCACTTTCTCTGTGAGTTTTAGTAAGCTGTCTTTTTAAAAAAATATGCATTTAATGTAATTTGCTGAATTTATCATCATAAAATTATTTGATGTTTCCCTACTATCTTTTTAACATCTGTTATTCCTGATATTATTAATGTGTATTCTTTCTCTTTTTTCCTGATCAATCTAAGTAGTCTCTTTAGTTTATAAATCTTTAATAGGGTTAACATAGGACTTTGATCATTTTCTCTTTGAGTTCTGCTTTTATTTTTATTATGTTTTTCTATTTTCAGAGCTTATTTTTATTGTTTCATAGATTTTTATGGTAAAAATCAGATTATTAACTTTTTAAAGTGTCTTATTAAAGATTTTTAGTTATAAATTTTTTCTAGGGTCTTCTTTAACTGCATCTCACTTTATTATATAGCATACATTTATTATCATTTGGTTCAAAATATGTTCTAATTTTCTTTGTGAATTTTTTTCACCCAGGAGTATTTACAAACACGATGTTAATTTCCAAATATTTAGGGTTTTTCTAATTATTTGTTTTTATGTACTTCGAATTTATTATTCTTATAATACAGAAAACATTCTCTGAAGATATGAATCTTTTGGAATTTGTTTAGATTCATTTATGACCCAAGATAAGATCTTGCTTGGTATACACTATATCTATATTTGAAAAATGGTTATTTTGAGGGACTATCGTGTTTTATAAATATCAATTTGGTTAAGAGCATTGACATTGTTGATTCTTTCATATCTTTATTTTTTCTCTAGTTTCTCTCTTAATTTTAAAGAGAAATTATATTTAATATCCAGTTATGATTATTAATTTTTCTTTTTCTCCCTTTAATTCTATCAGTTTATGCATCATACATTTTGAACTCTATTATGGGTCACTTACACATGTATAACTTTGATGAATTGAGTGTTTAATCATTAAAAACCTACCTCATTGTCAGTGGCAATAATTCTAGACATAAAATCTATTTTGCCTGATATTAATATAGCTACTGTAGCTTTCATATACGTCCTGCTTTTCTGATAATCTATTTTCCCATTCTTTTACTTTTAACCTATGCCATCTTTTATTTAAAATTCATCTCTTATACTCTTGAATGTTAAGAACAAACTGAGGGCTGATGGGGTGGGGGGGGAGGGGAAGAGAGGTGATGGGCATGGAGGAGGGCTCTTGTGGGGATGAGCACTGGGTGTTATATGGAAACCAACTTGACAATAAACTATTTAAAAAAATAAAATAAAATTCATCTCTTATAGATCTTGTATAGTTTGGCCTTTCAAAAAACCAGTTTGATAAACTTTGCTTTTATTTGTTTTTTTACTGTTTATTTATTTATTTTTAATGTTTATATTTGAGAGAGACAGAGACAGAGTGCAAGTGGAAGAGGGGCAGAGAGAAAGGAGAAACACAGAATCTGAAGTAGGCTGCAGGCTGTCAACACAGAGCCCAACATGGGGCTTGAACTCATGAACCACAAGATTATGACCTGAGCCAAAGTCAGATGCCCAACTGACTGATCTACCCAGGTGCCCCACAAACTTTGCTTTCAAATTTGAGTGTTTATTTATTACATTTAATGTAATTTCAACATGATTGTGTGTAATTCTATCATTTGATTAGAAATGCTCTATTTTTTATCCATCTTTTGATTAGCTTTTTAAAATCTGTTCTTCCTTTCCTCCCCTGTTTGGTTTTTTTTTTTTTTTTACTTATTTTATATTATTCTATTTAGATATTTAGGTATATATTTTGCATTATTTTAGAGTTAATGTTTTCCATTTTATGTAAAATATTAAAAAATTATAACTTTATATTATCTTACATGACTTTTGTGCTATTAATAGTAGATATGATGATACACTGCTATAGTGTTTGTCTTATATTATCATCCATATTTTAAAAGAAATGCTTATTTTATATATTCACCTAAATATTTAGTATTTTTTTTGTTGTTCATATCTTTTTTTAAATATTACTTTTCATTTCTTACTAATTATTTCAGACTGAAAAACTTCCTTAGACATTAGTTATAGAAGCAGATTTTGGCATAAAGGATTCTCTCAGTTTTACCTATCTACCTACCTATCTGTCTATTGATAAATATTACATATATCATATAATAGATGTTACATTTTGAAGGTGAAATATATTTGTGTATATTTTCTGGATATAGGGTTCTATATTGACAGTTTTAGTTTTTCTCTCAGCCCTTTGAATATATCATCCCTTTGTCTTCTGGTCTTCTTTGCAGAAGTCCACTGTCATTTATATTATTGTGTTTTCCCCCATTAACTACTTTCAAGATCTTCTCCTGTTTTATCAATATTTGACTATTTCAGTAAAAGGACAACTTTATGCTTCATTCTGGTATCTATGTATTAGTCCTGCTTAATATCTACTGAACTTTTTGGATCTGTAAATTTTATGCTTTAACAAATTTAAAAATATTTGGTCTTTCATAGTTTGTTTTATTCATTTGGTCTTTTCTTCTGTCCAATTTTCATGCTTCTCTCCTTGCAACTTCAAATGCAAGTGTGCTGCACTGTTTGATATTTCTTCATAGCTCATAGAAGCTTTCTTTTAATTTTTAAAATTTCCTCTGTTCTTCAAATATATGGACATTAAATGGATCAATCATGAAATCACAGAGGAAATAAAAAAATACATGGCGACATGTGAAAAAGAAAACACACTGGTCCAAAATCCTTGGGATGCAGCAAAAGCTGTTCCAGGAGAGATGTTTATAGCAATACAGGCCTACCTCAAGAAGCAAGACATCTCAAATAAACAACTAATCTTACACCTAAAGGAGCTAGAAAAAGAAGAAACAAAACTCCAAACTGGTAGAAGAAAAGGGGTAAAAAAGATTAGAGCAGAATCAATAGAAAGGCTCAATGAAACTTGGAGCTGGTTCTTTGACAAGATCAACAAAA
Source organism: Crocuta crocuta (assembly GCF_008692635.1). NCBI lineage: Eukaryota > Metazoa > Chordata > Mammalia > Carnivora > Hyaenidae > Crocuta > Crocuta crocuta. The sequence goes on from NW_027531334.1 coordinate 10,462,194, forward strand.
TTGATCTTATCAATTGATAAGCCTTTAGCCAGACTCATCAAAACAAAGGAGAGAGAGAAAGAGAGGGAGGGAGAGAAAAAGAGAGAGCTCAAATAAATAAAATCAGAAATGAAAGAGGAGAAATAACAACTAACACCATGGATATACAAAAGATTATAAGAGAATACTATGAAAAATTATATACCAGTAAATTGGACAATGTACAAAAATGGATAAATACCTAATAACATATTCTATCCCAAAACTGATAAGGAAAATATGGAGAATTTTAATAGATCAATTGCCAGCAATGAAGTTAAATCAGTAATCAAAAAACTCCTAATAAACTAACATCCATGACCAGATGGCTTCTCAGGTAAATTCTATCAAACACTTAAGACTTAATACATATTCTTTTCAAACTATTTCAAAAAATAGAGAGGAAGAAAAGCTTCAAAATAACATCCTATGAGGCCAACATTACCTTGACACCAAAGCCAGATAAAAACACCATGAAAAAAGAGAACTATCGCCAAATTTCTGATGAACATATGCAAAAATTCTTAACAAAATATCAGCAAACTGATTCCAATAATACGGTAAAAAAATATAATTCACCATGATCAAATGGGATTTATTCCTGAAATGTAAGGGTTGTTCAATATTTGAAAATCAATCAACATAATGCATCATATCAACAAGAGAAGCTATAAAAACTATGTGATCATTTCAATAGATGCAGAAAAAGCATTTGACAAGGTACAACATCCATTCATGATAAAAACAATAAAACCTCAAGAAAGTAGGTTTAAAGGGGAAATGCTTCAACATAATAAAAGCTATATATGAAAAGCCGATAGCTAACATCATCATACTCAATGATAAAAAACACAGCTTCTCCCTTAAGATTGAAAACAAGACAAAAGTTTCCACTCTCACCACTTTTATTCAACATAGCGTTGTGTTGGAGGCCAGCTCTGGCATGTCCAGGGGTCTCTGAAGGATGGACGGTGACGGCAAGAGAGAGAGTGAGAGAGCCCCGAGGTTCTTTCTGGTCACCAGGCAGGCATCTCTGCTCTGACTGGGGCTCAACTTTATTTTATCATTAAGTGTTTGGGGAAGGCACAGAAGTGGCATTTGCCTTAGACAATGGTTTCTGATAACAAACTTCTTTGATATGTAAGAAATTTCCCAGAACATATATATGTAGAAGACTCATGCATAACGTTTACAATAGTGATTGAGGTAGGGGATTTAGATGCCTATCCTATGGGGAAAGGAAGGCGTCTTTAGCATACCATACAAAGTTTTCAGCATAAAAATGGTGAAGTTACTTCTCTGTGGGCAGGGGTCAACAGCTTGTTTGTTTAAGGTGGAAGCATCAAGAAAAACAGGTCTTTCAGGGAACACCTTTGCTCTCATAATCACAAAAGAAGTTCCTCAATAGGTTCCTTCACAGGGAGCAATCAGCATATACAAGGCCAGAAAATGCTCTAAGCAGAAACAAATGGGTATGGGTGGATATTGCCCTAAACTCTAAATTAGGCTCTTTGTCTCAGAGCCAGACTCAATTGTCTTTGATATGCAAGGTCCATAGGAAGAGGCTTTTTACAATTATCCATAGAGCTTTCATCTAAAATCTCTTTCGTAAAGGCAGGAATATGTTTTTCCTTATGAAGTATCTGTGTTTGGAATATTGGTCTGATACGGAATAATGTGAGGCCTGGTCAATACCAGCAGCCTCATTTCCAACATGAGCCAGTAGTAGCAGAAAGAGATACCAGTTTTTGTTTCTCATGGCAGGAGCTGCAAACACTGCCATTTCCTTGCTGTGACTGCCATCTAGACAGGCCAGTGCGGCTCCCGGCAGCGTTGGATGTTCTAACCACAGATATCAGACAAGGAGAAGAAATAAAAGACATCCAAATTAGTAAGGAAAATGTAAAGCTTTCACTTTGGTAGATGGCATAATACTGTCTACACTAAGCCCTAAAGACTCCACCAAAAAACGACTAGAACTGATAAATGAATTCAGTACAGTCATAGGATACAGAAGCAATATACAGAAATCCATTGCATTTCTACACCCTAATAATATAGTAGAAAGAGATATTAGGAAAGCAATACCATATATATTTGCACCAAAAATAATAAATTATCTAAGAATAAATTCAACCAAGGAGGTGAAAGACCTGTACTCTGAAAACTGTAAAACACTGATGAAAGAAATGGAAGACAATACAAACAAATGGAAAGATATTCCATACTCATGGACTAGAACAAATATTGTTAAAATGTCTATGCTACCCAAAGCAATCTACACATTTAATGCAATCTCTTTCAAAATAGCAACAGCATTTTTCTGTCTTATTTATTTTTGAGAGAGAGAGAGAAGTGTGAGAGAGAAGAGGCAGTGAGAGAGAGGGAGACACAATCCGAAGCAGGCTCTAGGTTCTGAGCTGACAGATGCTGACCTGGGGCTCAAACTCACAAATCACAAGATCATGACCTGAGCGAAAGTCAGACACTTAACTGACTTAGCCACCCAGGTGCCACACAACAGCATTTTTCACAGAACTAGAACAAATAATATTAAATTTGTATGGAATCACAAAAGATCCTGAATAGTGAAAGCATTCTTTAAAAAAGAAAAAAACTGGAGGCATCACAATCTCAGATTTTAAAATATACTACAAAGCTGGGGCACTTGGGTGGCTAAGACAGTTAAGAATCTGACTCTTGCTTTCGGCTCAGGTCTTGATCGCATGGTTCATGAGTTTGAGCCCTACATTGGGTTTTGCACTGACAATGTGGAGCCTGCTTGGGATTCACTCTTTCTCCCCCCCCCCTCCTTTCCTCCCAACCCACACTCTCTCTTTTTCTCAAATTAATTAAATAAACACTCTTTAAAAATATATACACTATAAAGCTGTAGCAATCAAAACAGTATGTTTTAGACACAAAAATCAAAATATAGATCAATGGAACAGAATAAAGAGTCCAAAAATAAATCCATAATTATATGGTCAATTAATCTTTGACAATGCAGGCAAAAATATGCAATGGGGAAATGACAATCTCTTCAACAAATAGTGTTGGCAAAATAGAAAATGCACACATGCACACACACACTAGAATGTTACTCAGCCATGAAAAAGAATGAAATCTTGCCATTTGCAAGAGCATGGATGGATCTGGAAAGTATAATGCTAAGTGAAATAATCAGAGAAACACAAATACAATATGATTTCATTTATATGTGGAATTTAAGAAACAAAACAAATGATCAAAGAAAAAGAAAGACAAACTAAAAACAGACTCTACTATAGAGAACAGGTTAGCAGAATAGAGGTGGGTGCGGAGATGGATGAAATAGGATGAAGGGGATTAAAAGTACACTCACTGTGATGAGCACTGAGGGATGTGTAGAACTGCTAAATCATTATATTGTACACCTGACACTAAAAAAAAAACTATATGTCAACTATACTGGAATGAAAAAAAAAAACCTTCTCTTCTTCAGATTGCATTTAAGTTTAGGGATCCTGCTGGGAGCCGCACTGGCCTCCCTGGATGACAGTCACAGAGAGGAAACGGTAGCATTTGCACAGCTCCTGCCATGAGAAACGAAAACTGGTATCTCCTTCTGCTACTACTGGCTCATGTTGGAAATGAGGCTGCTGGTATTGACCAGGCCTCACATTATTCCGTATCAGACCAATATTCCAAACACAGATTGCTCATAAGGGGAGGCATATTCCCGACTTTTCCAAAGAGATTTCAGATGAAAATATTGTGGATGATTGTTAAAAGTCTCTTCTTAAGGGCCTTGCAGATCCAAGACTTACATAATAAAGGGGGCTTGAGTCTGGCCCTGAGACAAAGAGCCTAATTTAGAGTTAAGGGCAGATATCCACCCCCACCCAGTTGTTTCTGCCTGGAACACTGGCTGCCCCCCACTTCAAGGCATTTGTTATCAAGTATTTGGAGTGACTTATTCTGGCCTTGAATATGCTGATTGCTCCCTGTGGAGGAACCTATTGAGTAACTTCTCCTTTTGTGATTATGAGAGCAAGGGTCCTGAAAGACCTGTTTGACCCTTGCTCACAGAGAAGTAACTTCACCCTTTTATGCTGAAAACATTGTCTGGTATGCTAAAGATGCCTTCCTTCCCCATGAGATAAGCATCTAAATCCCCTACCTCAATCACTATTGATAAAGGTTATGCATAAGTCTTCTACATATCTATGATCTGGGAAATTCTTACATGTCAAAGAAGTTTGTTATCAGAAACCATTGCCTAAGGCAAATGCCACTTCTGTGCCTTCCCCAAACACTTAATGTTAAAATAAAGTTGAGCCCCAGTCAGAGCAGAGATGCCTGCCTGGTGACCAGAAAGACTCTCAGGCCTCTCTCGTCCCTCGCCGACAACGTCAATCCTTCAAGGACCCCTGGACCCCGGTCTCCGATAGGATCCTTTCATCTGCCTTACCCCATGTGATCATGAATCATTACAGGAAAATTTTCATATTAGATATTGTATATTTAGTACTAAATTTTCTATTTTTATAGCTTTAATATTTGCTGTGATTTCCCTTCTATTCATTCATTAAGCATATTTCATATATCTTTAAACATTTTTATAATAGCTACCTAATCATCCACGTCTGTTCATCCCAAAGTCTTAAATATCTTACATCAATTTCCACAAGCTCCTTTATTAAAATAAATAAATTTCTTTATACATTCTCCATCTTCTACAATCTAGTGATTTTTAATTAAATTCTGATAATCATGTATTCTACTCTGGACATTTGTTATACTGTATTAGAGAGGCTTTTGTTATTTTTGGTTTTTGGTTTTGTTTTCTTGTGAGTTTTTAATGTCAGCACACGTTGACCTTCCTGAGACATGTGTTAAGCTTTAAAAGGGCAGGTGTAGAGTTGTATCTACATCTACCACATAACTAGGTTATCCCTATTTGTAAATTTTTCTGGTGCATCAGCAGAGTTTCTGTGTTGTTTACATGAGGTCTCTACTGTCTGCCTAATTAGAAATCCTACATCTTCTATGCAACTTCTGGGATCTCTGTTCTGATGAGAGTTCTCCTGTACCTTTTTCTACCAGGTTTTATGGAGTTTTGCTCTGTTCAACTTTATTATCAGACTTACAAAGTCTTACAAAGACTTACAAAGTTTTCATGCAAACTTTAGGATCTTCTCTTCCTGTGTTCTTCTCTTCATCGCTTCCTCCTTCCTTAAATTCTGTCCAGAAATTTTAACAGCCTCATAACTTTGATCTCTACCCACCCAGCTCACCTGTCTGCTTAGGGCTTGCATTGCAGTGCTGTCATCCAGAATGACTTTGAGCAGAAATCAGATACAATCGGAGCTGTATTGTTGATAAGTGTCCCGACTTCGGCTCAGGTCGTGATTTATGAGTTCCAGCCCCATATCAGGCTCTGTGCTGACAGCTCAAAGCCTGGAGCCTGTTTGGATTCTATGCCTCCCTCTCTCTGCCCCATTTGCACTCTGTCTCTCTCAAAATTAAAAATAAAAAAAATCTTTTTTAAAATAAAAAAAAGAAATCTGGTGTAATCTTGCATTTGTTTTATGCTTTTCACATCTTTTGGTGATCATAGTTAAGCAGAATCTATTACCCAGTGTTTGAAAATAGTAATTTCACATGCTTTTACCAGTTGCATAGATTTTTATATATTAAGGACTAGATTAGTAGCATTACTCAGTCATCGCCTAAAAAATTGGATTTTTGGTATTAGGAGAAACACAGCACCAAATGTAACAGAATGGAAAAGAAATATAGGTATGAATGTATATAGACTTATAATTTCTTATAAGGGAAAAAAGTTTTACCACATGGATTCTACCTTATTACTAATGTATTTATTAATAAAGGATAGAGGATGCTTGGGTCAAGGATGAAAAAGTCAGGGTGAGAGGGGACTCCTAGCTGGAGGAGAACAGGATTGCTTTTTTAAAATGGGAAAAATTCACACATAAACGCTTCTAAACTTTTCTTAATATCCAATTTTGGATGTTCTCATCATTGCAATAAAGGTGTTGTCTGTTTTGTTATATAAATTTATATAAGAATAGAGGATTTAAGAAACTGACAGTAAGTCAATGAGTAAAAATGGAGTTCAACACAACTCAAGTTGTTAAGAAGTTTCTAAATAATTTCTGGATACAATTCTAACAACATATAAACATTGAATAAAAAATGCCCTATGATCCAGCAATTACACTACTAGGATTTACCCAAAGTTTACAAAAAGAATAAGAAATACTGATGCAAACGGATACATGAACCCAGATGTTTGTAGTAACACTATTAACAATAGCCCAACTATGAAAACAGCCTTTGTCCATCAACTGATGAATGAGTAAAGATGTGGTCTATATATATTTAATGGAATATTACTTAGTGATCAAAAAGAATGAAATCTTGCCATTTGCATCAATGTAGATGGAACTAGAATGTTTTATGCCAAGCGAAATAAGTCAGTCAGACAAAGACAAATATATGATTTCACTCTTTTGTGGAATTTAAGAAACACAACAGATGAACATAGAGGGAGGGAAGAAAAAATACAATAAAAACAGAGAGGGAGGCAAAGCATAAGAGACTCTTAAATACAGAGAATAAACTGAGGTTTGCTGGAGGGGAGATGGGTGAATGGGCTAAATGGGTGATGGGCATTAAGGAGGGCAGTTGTTGGGATGAGCACTGGGTGTCATGTGGAAGTGATGAATTACTGGGTTCTACTCCTGAACCAATAACTACACTGTATGTTAACTAACTTGAATTTAAACTAAATAAATAAGTCAGTATAAAGTAAAGAAAATTAAATGAAACAAACAAGCAGTAAGCAGGGTTCAAAATTCCATACACATTTTTGGAGTCCATTTATCCCAGTGAAAAAAACAAGCTTCAAGATCTATTAATTTATTTAAAAATCAAGTTACTATGTACTACACACTGTATCAGTCTTTGTGAATTAGTAGCCAAAGTGTCTAAATTTTACTTTCATAAAACTAACCTTTTGACTGTTATAATAGATATTAAACTGAGAATAACAATAAAATGACGAATACTAGTACCGAGGTAAATATTATCCCCTCAGTTTCCACCCATCCAATCTAATTTCTCATCAAATATTACTCTTCTTGCACTAGGCTTTGCATTCCTTCTGTTCTTCTCCAGGGCGTTTCTACTGCCCTACATCCTCTCTGTGCTGCATCATAAGTATTATTTTTTTGCTCTCATTATTACATCATTTTCATCAGTATACATATATGCTCTTAATTCACATTCCTTTTAGCTGTATCTTTCTCCTTTCTTTTATCATCTACAATAACAGTCTTAAACATGCCCATCTCATTATCACTCCTTAGGCTGCTCAAATTGTCCCTCATTTCTGTGACTTAACTGGGTGCTTTCTTGTCAAGTTTGGCAATCTCCACCACATTCTTCTTAATTTGAGTGACATTTTGGCAGTATTCGAGTATGTAAGCACTGGTTTAAAAGTCAGTTAGGATGTTGTTACTATCTTATTCTCCAATTTCATTTACTACCACTGTTCTGTATAACCTCTGTGATCCAACAACACTGGCCTTCTTTCAAATTCTTTAACATCTCAATGCAGGCCTTTGCATAGGTAACTTCTTCTGCTTGGACTTCTCTTTCTTCTGAAATTCACATAGCTGACCCCTTTTGTCATGCAGCTGAGAATTAAAGGTCACCTCATTTAAGATCTTTCCTAACTGCTTAAAATAAAATAGCCACATAGTCAATTTCTATCAATCATTTTTTATTCCAATTTTTTTTGCATAGTGTGCATGATTCTTAAAGGTTAACTTATATATCCCACATTAGAATATAAACTTCATTAAATCAAGAGCCTTGCATGTTTTATTCACTATTGTCATACTAAAGGTATAAGGCAGATAATTCATGCTTAACTGACATTGGTTAAAATTATGAATAAATAAATAAATGAATATAAAATAAATAGGAGCTGTATCTAACCCAGACTAAGGGATCAAGGGAAGGTTTCCTGCCACAGATGATTCTTGAACTGAACCCTGAGGATACACAAATATTAGCCAGTACAGGAGAGGAGGAAAAACTTCCCAGTCACAAAGGTCAAAGTTGAGAGAGAACCACAGAGGGACAAATATGACTTGGCTTTTCTTTGTCTATGTTAAGTTCGTTAATATCTTTGTGCATAAAATTAAGATATTTTCTCATTTATAAAATGAAGAATAATTTATCTTACAGGATTATTTTGCAGTATTCTCTGATAAGAAAAAACTTAATGCAGTTCAGTGCATGAATCCCAATTTGCAGATACACAAACAATTGTTCATTCCTTCCCACTGTCCTTTAGCAGTGCATTAGTACTCTATACTAAGGGACAAATTACCACAGATTTAAAATAAAATAATTACCTCACAGTTTGGCTGAGTTAGAAATCTGGCCATGGCTTCACTGGGTCCTAGGCATGGTTGGAATCAAGATGCTGACAGGAGCTCAGTTATCTGGAAACTCTATTGGCAATGAATTTGCTAACATGCTCACTGAGCTGGTTGACTGAATTCATTTTCTTGAGACTATCTTACTGAAGACCCTGCCTTCTTGCTGGCTACCAGACCATTCTGATTATAGGGGCCACCCACATGTTCTTGCCATGAGGACCTGTACATAGATCTCTCATATGTTTTTCTCTTCAAAGACAGTCTTCCAAAAATCAGATCTTATAAAACATATATTAGGATTTACATCCTGCCACCTTTTGCCATGTTTTGCTGATTAGGAGCAATTCACAGATCCCACCCACAATAAAGGGAGTAAGTCGTATACAAGAATGTGAATGCCAGGGGGTGAGGATTAATGGCGGCCTCTTGAAAAGGTGAGTATGCGCATCATGTTACCATGATGATAACATTCCTAGATCCCCAAACCAAATTATGAGTAACTACTACTTTCTACCTTTCTCTTTTCTTAGGAAAGAAAATCCAAACTTATATTGCCACTGCCCTTCTTCAACTCTTGGCAAATAGGGTTTTTTTTTTAACTTTTTATAATGTTTTATTTATTTCTGAGAGAGAGAGAGAGAGAGTGAGAGCATGAGCAGGGGAGGGTCAGAGAGAGAGACAGACACAGAATCTGAAGCAGGCTCCAGGCTCTGAGCTAGCTGTCAGCACAGAGCCCAACACAGGGCTCGAATCCACAAACAGAACCGTGAGATCATGGCCTGAGCCAAAGTCAGATGCTTAACTGACTGAGACACTCAGGCACCCCTTGGCAAATAGTTTTAATACAAAGGATTATAATGTACATTCTGTGGTCTTTTGAACACAAAACCACTATTCCTCTTTCAATATTCTTAGGCTTTATTTTACTTTGGATTAACCAAAAAATTCAGTCACTTGATGTTTTTCACACTCCAATCTTTCTAACAGCTCTACTGGGCCAGGGATTCTCTCCTTAAAACTTATCCTGCTTTATAAGATGTGCACCATAATGCCTGGATAATATCCATAATATAGATAATATCTACAATATTATAGATAATATCTAGTTCAAGTCACTTTTAGTCTGTCACATGTGAAACAAGAACCCTGGAATTTAATATCTAAATTGTCCCAGTGACCAGTTCCTCTTTTCTACATGGCCCCCCTGCCCAGTGATGATTGAAGGTCATTGCCTCTTTCTCCTGTAGTATGAACTTCACTCTACCAACTTCCTTTCCTCCCAGTCTTATTCAGAAGGAAACAGGCTGTTTTTCTACAATGAATATTTTGGGTTCTGCAGGAAGCTTCATTTATGTTTATTTTCAAATTTTCTTCCCATACTTACAAGTGGCACTAGATTGCATTATGTAAAATAAGCACATCGAAATCAGGTAGAAGAAAAGAACCCTCCAACACCCAACATGGTTGTTTATAAAACCTGCCTTAATTAATAAGTGGACATTGGTGTGAAGGGAAAATGTGGCTTCAGGAAAGGTGCGAGAGGTCTTTAGTGATTCAAGTCACATAAAATCATGGTTGCCATTTCATAAAATATCATCCTTGAACTTACCTGTAGTACTACCAATTAAACTCCTCTTTTCAAGATAGTTTTCAGTCATAAGCTTTTTAAAAAGGGATCAATTAACATATTGTCAAAAAAAAGACAAGGAAAGAATGACAGACTATAAAAAAACATAGACAAAATTAGAAGAAAATATGTTTAACCCTTGATTCAGAACTTCCTAGGTCTCATTTGAAATAAGGAGATGGATTATTTGACCTTTATAGTATTTTAAGCTCTTTTGTATTCTGAATCCATTTGTATAAACAGAACCTTTTAAGGAAATGCACTCAGAGACTAAGGGAAGAGGCTGCCTACAATTATACAGTTGTTTTCTTGGATTTTTGAAATGTCATACATATTCCATTTAACAATTTACCAGTCCTTAAACTTCTAGAATATATACCTAGATAGTAATTTAAGAGTTTGGGATCTTTTGAGACCTTATACTAATTTCTGACCAATAGTAAATCTTTAGTAACATTAGCTTTACCCATCTCACTTCTCTGTACTTAAGGCCAGGTTATTTGAATTATTTTCCTTTCTGGTAGTAGGTGGGAACTTTTTCTCTGTAAGACTAACTTTAAGACTATATTAATAACTTACATTAAGCCAGAATATTAGCACACTGTTTTCATGGGATTATAAAATCAATCCATCAGTATTTATTATTTTGGGGATACAAGACAATTGTGTGTGAAACAGTGGGTAAAGTAAAGAGAGCAAAGAATTGGTTTGAGAGGTAGCATTGCAAATACAGTTTGATTTACATAAAATTGAATTGCAATCCCTTTGAACGAGTTCAATATATGGAAGCTGAAGAATACACAAGATAGGATTGTTTTAAATATTAGATGTTAAAAAGGAATTCTATTTTGAATACAACATGAAGATAAATCATAATATACGCTAATCTTGCACTCTAATAAAAATGTAGGAGAAACTGTTCCATAATTGGAGGGCACCAGAGTCCAAAATGGTGCTTGACAAAAGGTGAAATATTTTCTTCAAACAAAAATAACCTGGCAAATTAGAACAGATAAAGGGACGATGTAAGTTGATATTTCAAATATGTTACATCCAGGAACATATTATGCTACCCTATTTATACATTTAATTAATCTGATTCATTATTTGAGCTAAAATGTTCTGAAAATTTATCTCCAATATTTTAAAATCTCTTTTACAAAAATTTTGATATAGTTAATAGAATCAGCTTTCATTCTAATTTCTAGCCAATGGCTTCTATTAGAGTAGTAAGCTGTCGTTTTTGTGGGTGTGTCTGTGTTATTTTGTATTATACTTTGAGTATATGTTAACAATTTTGTGTCTGGTACCTTTAAGCCTACAAATGTGTACCCTATAAATAATAACAGTGTGTCTTTTATTCTTCAATAAGCATGGGTACTAATATTGGTTTTATACTTGTTGAACATTCAAATTTAATCCTATCTCTGTGCATGATTTGTTAAAAAGTGCTGTGTGGTCCTGGCTTAATTAAGATGACACATTTAAGAGAAATCAGAAGCTGTTTGGCTATTTGGAACTTATATACTAAATTTTTAATTTATATTAATTTAAAACATTAATAAAATGTTTAATAACAATGGGAAAAAAGATATTTGTATTCTTCCTAACTTGAAAGTGAGTACATGCTTCAAATATTTCACTCAACTTGACAGTTTCTAAAGGGTATTTATAGTAAGAATTTCATTAACAATAGCTGTGAGTGGACAAAGGCATATTTTTATGTCACTGTTTTACAGATATGAGAACTGAGATTCCAACAAGGTAATTATCATGCCTGAGACATGCAGGTACAGGACATCAGAGTGTTGGGTTAAAAACTCAGGTCATCTGATTTCCTCAGAAGTGGTTTTACAACATCATATTTAAAAATCAGGGGCTTTCATCAGATCATTGACCAAAGCTTCTGAATCAAAGATCAGCTATTTGTATTCCTTTTGCTTTCGCACCTTCTTTAGTACGTTGTACTTTTGGTTTGCATGGTGGTATGAAATGTTTTTGCCAAATGTTTAGGATTCTTTGACTCTTACAGTCTGAGTCTGGCTGTGTGTTTAAAATGTTTTATATGGCTATTGCATAAGTAGAAAATTTCTTGATGATTTGAAATTATAAGACACAAGGGCCTAGTGCTATAAAATTATTATTTTAAGAAGTGCCTTTTTGCCAATTGTGCCAAAAGTGAGCATAGCTAAGAATTAAGGAACACCTATTGTGGCATATACTCCCACAGCAGAGCACGTGAGACAGAGAATCCTACACTGTGTTGGAGGAAGCTGTGATATCTAGTACCAGTCAATAGAATGGCTGGAATTTTAAAGTAACTTGTGCAAGAACCAGAGGTTTCACAGGGCATCCTATGTGGGAAGGAAAATACTCATTTACCATTCAGTAGAATTTCTATTTCCGGAAGCTTACTCTCTGTAATGTCCTTTTATAACAATGCATAGTGTACCAGAGACATCCTCTGGAGCCATTGAGATTGATGACAAGGAAACTGTATCCTTCCATTCCAAGCTTTCAAAGATAATTTGCATTTTCAAATTTTCTCCCTCTACATTTCCTACGGCTGTTCACTAAGATGAGGAGAGCTAATATTGATCGCACCTTGGTTGCTTTATACTTGTTGGGAAATCTAATCAGATCTTCCTTATGCATGCATCATATTGAAAAATTTTATGTATCTTGTTTCATGAAGATGGGAGCTCAGAAAAACTCAGTATTATCTCAGATACTTTGATCTTCTAATATTTGTTTTTTTTTTTTTTTATGTTGGATGTTCTCAGGGTTTGGTTTTGTTGTGAGAATTTTAGGATCCAATTTTGATTCTTCAGCATTCCGTTCCTCTATACCACAAATTATGCTTATGTGTTTAATATAAAAAATGGATTTGCTCACAGAGATTCATTCTTAATGGAATACATTTTAATTTGATTAATCTAAAGTAGAGTCTCTCAACCGCAGCACTATTGACATTCTGACTAGGATAATTCTTTGTTGCAAGGGGCTGTCCTGGGCATTGTATAACGTTCAGCAGCATCCTTAACCTATATTAACTAGATGCTTGTACACATCCCACTCCCCAATTGGAAAAACAAAGTCTGTAGACATTGTCAACTGTTTCTTGCCTAAAAGAATATTTCTCAAGTGAGGGCATTTTTTTGTTGTTGTTGTTCTGTAGGGGAAATTTCTAACAACTGGAAAAAAGGGTATTATTACCATCTAGTGAGTAGTAGTCAGGAATGCTGCTAACCATCCCATACTATACAAAGACTCCACAATCCTGACCAAAATGTCCTGATATTGAAAAACCCAATTTCTGAATCTGTTATAGTTCTTTATTGAGAAGTTAGGATACCAGAATGACTTCTTTAGGATGAAAGCTTTTAGGAAACTTCAACTATAGTTTAGATGTATGGCAGAAAGTAAAAGATATCATGTTCTTCTGTAATTTTAGAACTTTTTTCTCCAGCTTTCTCTGTCCATCTATATCTGTCAAATTCAGTAACACAGACACTTCATGTTCTACAACTGGTGCCCTTCCATTGAGTTCTGTGGGTTCATTTGCACACATTTTGCATTTGTGATTAAGTGTATACACAGATAAGTTTTAGATTAAGTTCCTCCTCTACATAGCAAAACTACACCTGCAATAGAGCCAGGGGTGTTTCTTCTCATCTTGCCTGCTTCAAACTATATCTGGTCTTTTTATTTTGTCCTTAGTATAGAAACTTAAATGTTAGCTTTTCACAAAATTGCAGAGCAAAATGGAATATTATAGTGTCTAAGTCTCAATTTCCAACCAAGTGAATATTTAAACTATACATTGTAGAAGTGCCTATCTCTTAAGAAAGACTTTAAACTATCTTTCATGAGTTTCTCTAGGAAATACAAACTTTGAAATGTTGCTACATGGCAGTTTCTCTACCAATGGACAGCAACATATCTGAAATACAGGGTCAGAAGGCACCATACATTTTTATTTAAAAAAAATTAATCAGTGGGTGTGGGTGGAGGGAGAATGAGAGGAAGGTGGTCAAAAGGGCAAACTTCCAGTTATAAGATAAATGAGTACTAGGGATGTAATGTACCAAATTAGACTATAACACTGCTGTATGATATATAGGGAAGTTTTTAAGAGTGTAAATCCTGAGTGTTCTCATCACAAGATTTTTTTTTTCCTTTTCTCTTTTTGTCTTTCTTTTCTTTTATTGTGTCTATAAGATATAATGGATGTTAGTCTGAAAGTATTCGGGTACTCATTTCACAATATATGTAAATCAAATCATGGTGCTATGTGCTTTAAACATATACAGTGATGTATGTCAATTATTTCTCAATTAAACTGGAAAAAAGAAACTTAATAAGGTGTAAAACACCATTTTTCACCCAAAGTAGACAGTAACTGTGCCTGTACAGAAAGATAAAATGGTTTCAGGGCCATCACAGCATTTGTGATGCCGACTTCTCTCACTCACCTGTGGAACTTTGAGGTGTGTGCTGCTTTTGATTCAAATTTAACAATCCCCTTCTGTTCAGTATTCCAGTAACTAAACTGACTCTGGGCTTCTCTAAGGCGGGTACTGGACAATGTTTCATCAGCACATATTCCCTCTTCCTTTCCTGCCCACACAGCAGGCAATGGATCTTAGAAATGGGCTAAAAATCCTATCCATTTCTTCTTGGGAGAGCAGCTATCTTTCCATTGACACCCGCCTGTTGGCCTGGTGCTTGTACTGTGATCTGCTATAGCTGCTGCCGTCTGAGAATTTATGGGCCATGAAGTCATCACAGGCTCCTTAGCCAGTTCTCAACTTGTGGCTTTGCATCAAATAATCCTTCTAATCCTGCCAAGTGAAGGGAATGTATTTTTTCCCCTGAGAATTTACAATTTTCTTTCCTGCTTTTGGATTTAAAAAAATAATTTTTCCTATCCTGGCCAGAGACCCACTGCCAATTCTCATTTTCTCTGCCCAACTTGCCTTTCAATTTTCGACTGTCTCTATTGTGTGTCCTAGTACTATATTGTGTTCCAACTATTTTTAAAAACTAGTTTTTTCACCTACCATTTAAATGCTATTGACAAAGTCATGTGTTAAGCTATAAGAATAAGATTTTTAAAAAGACTTGTGTAATTGAGGACTCTCTGTAGGGGTGTTCTTCTCATCTCCTCACTCTTATTTTCCTGTCCCTTACAGGAAACTTAATATTTGAGTTCCCCCGTTTTAAGACCATACCATTTTCTAGAACTGATGTCCTTCGATCAAATTTTGTGGTTTCAGTTTTACGCCTTTTGTATTTACAATTAAAACAATACCTAATAAGCTTTCAGATTTAGTTTCTTGGTTTTTAAAACATTCTAAGATCCTAGATTTAGCTATCTGTGTGCCCTACTCTTGGTGTCTACTCATCAGTACTCTTGTCTATGGCAGTGAATTAAAGCCATTCAAAGTTTAGGCTCACATGCAACTTACTCAGATGGACCCACTTTTTGCATAGAAAATGAGACAAATTACCATAAATAGAGACTCTGCAAATATGAGGCAGCATTTAACAATATTTAGCTTTTTTCTTATAATAAGAATAATTTAAAACTATTTATAAAGAGCTGGTAATTGTTTGATTCCAAAGACATGGTAGAAGATGTGACTACAGTAGTGAATCTTAAATATTTTGGCATCACCTTTTGCATAATCTGATAAAAGAAATATTCTCTTCAGAAAAAAATATTTTAAATGTCAAAATGTTCATTCAAAATAAAGACCTTTCATGGACACCTTAGTGATCCAAAGATAAATTGAGAAACTTTGTGCTGACAGCTTTAAATATTAAATATGGCATAGGTATGGTATTTGTGTGGAGTCTCTCTATCTGTCTAGTCCAGAAATCTTTCCCTACTCTCTTAAGGTGGCACCAAATATAATGGTGACAACTTCCAGGATTCAGTGAAAATAAAATAAAAATTAATAAGCACAAACAAAAATGTATCCCAGGTTTTTAAATGTTAAATGAAATACATA
>NW_027531334.1:10478380-10501780 GCF_008692635.1 Crocuta crocuta
CCAGGCATAAATATGAGAAACAAATAGGTTTTCAAATGCATTATAATTTGAGATTAGAATCCAAATTACAAATTGATATGTGAAGAGACAATCATAGAATAAATACCATAGTTGAATTCAAGTTACCAGAGACTTATCATCATCTATTCACAGTTAAGGAACACTGGTATAGAGAATAGCTTTTTATCTCAGCTTTGATAGTTGTCAATCATTAGGAAAAGTATAAAGGGAAAGTAAGAGAGTGAGGTCAGAAACTAGCATGAGAGAGCAAGGAAACAAGAGAGAGATAGAAAGACAGAGAGATGCAACTGTTACAATTTTTTTTAAGATCTAATGTTGATTCTTCCCCATTTAATCCTTCATGATCCCATAGTACCTGACATTTTTCTGATGTCACTAAATAAGTCAAGAAAATGGAGATGTCACTTTCTACTGCCCATAAGCCCTACTTAACTGATTGTCCCTTGTCCAAGATGAGGCAACATCATTCCTAAAGGTCAGACATTACCCAAGCATATTTGGTTCTTGAAATTTGTTATACCAGTAATTCTTTTCAGCACCATTTTTTAAAGATGAGCTTTTCCATTTAATGGCCCATATTTTGCTATAAAAACGTCCTAAATTTCTTTTAATATTTCTCTCTCAGCTAGTGTCTGTGTTCTTGAATTTATCAGGTAAATGTAAAACTCTTTAAAATTTCTTTAAGATAGAGGTGCCTGGGTGGCTCAGTCAGTTGAGCATCTGATTCTTGATTTTTGCTTAGGTCATGATCCCAGCGTCATAGGATTAAGCCCTGCATCAGCCTCTGGGCTGAGCATGAAGCCTGCTTAAGATCTCTCTCTCTCTCTCTCTCTCCCTCTGCCCCTCTACCCCACTGATGCTCTCTCTCTCAAATAAAAATAAATTAATAAATTTTTTAAAGAATAAGAGTTCCTTAAAATACAGTTATCCTAATCCTACTATACACTTTCTGACTTACCAAATTGTTGCTATGGCAACTTCAGAATAATGCTCAGAGGAAGGAGTCATGAATATAGCATAGAATTTACTGTTTGAGGTTTGAGTTTTGAGTTGCTGTACATGGAATCAAGTTGATATAAAACTGATCAAGACAAAGCTGATTGTGCACAAATCTATCCCTTGTTACACTGGTTTGGTGAGCTCTATTGTTGAAGAGATAAGGAAGATCCCTAAGTGCAACTGATGTAGATATTTTGGAAGTATTTTGTTTTCTTGGAGTGGAAGGAAAATATCAGTATTTGTGACACTTACCAATTGATAATTCCTTTTGATAATTTATAAGAAATAACGTTAAAATAAGAAGAAAATTATGGTATATTTAGTAATCTTCAATTACAATATTAGAAGAAATTGAGGAAATGTAGGGTTTTCATTCAATTAACAATTTATAATGAGAAAATACATATTGATTATTTCAACAAATATATATCAAATATTTGCTTTGTGGATTTAATGCAAATCAATTTCAAATTGTGTTCTTGACTTTGGAACCCAGGAAGATATAACAAGTCAAGGAATGGTACTATCAAGGTGTTTGAAGCCCTGTGGAGTTATCCTAAGCTCTGTGGTGTATAATTTTTTTTTATGTTGGGTTTTGGCATACAGGATTTGAAGTCCATTCAAGTCTCAGGGATTCAATTGAAATTTCTGCTAGTTCTGGGAATTTCCTAAGGGTACTAGCAAATTATCAATGGCACTGTCTTGGAGATGGGCACTTATTTTACCTAGGGTATACTATAGGGAAACTGAGATGTGAACAAGGTTTATATCTAATACATTAAGTAATATATGAAAGATAATAAGATGGTGTCTGGCACAGGTAAAATAAATATAGATATAAATGAAATAAAGAAAAATGGATGAAACACCAAATTTAATTTGAAAATCAAGAAAAAAGGGCATCTTATTTTAAGACATCTAGTACTAGAAGAGGCCTCTTGACTGGAAAAATGCATGAAATACTTTTAGTCATTGGAAAACAGGTGATACACAGAATAAGCAAAATCTGCATTTGACAACTATAAATCCTTTTGAGATATTATAGAAAATACAAATAAATGGAAATGCATAATGTGTTTATGGAATGAAAAGCTCAAAGTGGTTTAAGATGATGATTCTCTGCAAATTGTTTTATAAATTTGATACAATTCCAAAGTCTTAGCAGACTTCTCTTTTGTAAAAATTAGCAAGTTGATTCAAAAATTGAAATGAACGAATAATCAAATTTAAATGAATAGTCAAATCAGTTTAGAAAGAGAAATTGAGGATGGGGCACCTGGGTGGTTTAGTCGGTTAAGTGTCTGACTTTAGCTCAGGTCATGATTTCATGGTCCCTGATTTGGGGTCTGTGCTGACGGTTCAGAGCCTGGAGCCTGCTTCAGGTTCTTTGTCTCCCTCTCTCTCTGTCCCTCACCACTCATGCTCTGTCTCTCTCTTTCTCTCTGGGGGAAAAAAAAACATTAAAAAGAGAGAAATTGAGCAAAAACACTACCATATTTGAAAGCATACTAAAGAGGTACCTGAGTAGCTCAGTTGACTAGTATCAAATTCTTGATATCAGCTCATGTCATGTTCACACAGTTAGAGAGATTGAGATCTGCCTCAGGCTCTCTGCTAATAGCATGGACCCTGGTTGGGATTCTCTCTGTCCCTCTTACTCTGCCTCTTCTCTGCTTGCTGTCTCTCTCAAAATAAATAAGTATTATATAAATAAACAAATAAATGGCTACTATAAAAGCTACATTAACCAAGATACCATGGTACAGATCTAAAGATAGCCAAAGCAATCAACAAAGCAAAACTGAAAGTCCAGAAATATACCTATATTTACATAGTGACTTGGTTTTCAAAAAAAATTGCCAAAGCAAGTTTATGGGGGAAAAAAGTCATTAAAAACAATTTAAAAAAATAATAGAAAATATTAACTATCCATAAGGGAAAAAAATGAAATTCAATCAATACCTCCCAGGTACAAAAAATAATAATTTTCAATATAAAATATCACTAAACACAAAAGCTAAAATATGCTTCTGGAGGATATTGAGGAAGAATATCTTTGCAACTTTAGGATAGGCAATGATTTATTAACCCATATATAGAACACACTACCCATAAAAGAAAAAAAAGAGATAAATTTGACTACAAAATAATAATTTTTATTTTTTTAAACTTTATTCATTTTTTTAAAGAGAAAGAGCATGTACAAGCAGGGGAGAGGCATAGAGAGAGGCAGAGAATCCCAAGCAGGCTCTGTACTGATAGCACAGAGCCTGACACAGGGCTTGATCCCACAAACCATTAGATCATGGCCTGAGCCAACATCCGAAGTCAGACACTTAACTGACTGAGCCACCCAGGCACCCCCAAAATAATAATTTTTAAGTCTTGCTTTTCCAATAACATTGCTAAGAAGATGAATAAAAAAATAATAGTTTCAAAGACATTATTACTGTTCATAAACACATTCTGATAAATGACGTATATTCTGAATATATAAAGTATTCCTCAAAGTATTTGATAATAAAAAAATTAAATAAAATGTGCAAATGACCTGAAAGTTATTTCATAAAGAAAAAAATTACAAAATTGTATAGAAATGACCATTAAGCCCATGAGAAAGTATTTGGCCTCATTATTCATTTTATTTATTTATTTATTTTTTAATAGTTTATTGTCAAATTGGTTTCCATATAACACCCAGTGCTCATCCCAACAAGTGCCCTCCTCCATGCCCATCACCCTCTTCCCCACCCCCCACCCCCATCAGCTCTCAGTTTGTTCTCGGCATTCAAGAGGCTCTCATGGTTTGCCTCCCTCCCTTTCCCCCACTATTTTTCCCCTTCTTCTCACCCATGGTCCTCCGTTAAGTTCCCCCTAATCCTCCTATGTGTGCAAACATATGGTCTCTGTCCTTCTTTGCCTGACTTATTTTACTCAACACAACACCCTCAAGTTCCATCCATGTTGGTACACATGCCCAGATTTCATTCTTTCTCATTGCCATGTAGTATTCCATGGTATAGATAAACCACATCTTCTTGATCCATTCATCAGCTGATGGACACTTAGGCTCTTTCCATGTTTTGGCTATTGTTGAGAGTGCTGCTATGAACATTGGGGTACATGTGCCCCTATGCATCAGCACTCCTGTATCCCTTGGGTAAATTCCTAGCAGTGCTATTGCTGGGTCATAGGGGAGTACTAATGTTAATTTTCTGAGGAACCTCCACACTGGTTTGCAGAGGGGCTGCACCAGTTTACATTCACACCAACAGTGTAGGAGGGTGCTGATTTCTCCACATCCTCGCCAGCATCTAGAGTCCTCTGATTTGCTCATTTTAGCCACTCTGACTGGCATGAGGTGGTATCTCAGTGTGGTTTTGATTTGTATTTCCCTGCTGAGGAGGGATGCTGAGCATCGTTTCATGTGTCTGTTGGCCATCTGGATGTCCTCTTTGGAGAAGTGTCTGTTCCTATCTTCTGCCCATTTCTTCACTGGGTTGTTTGTTTTTCGGGTGTGGAGTTTGGTGAGTTCCTTATAGATTTTGGATTCTAGACCTTTATCTGATATGTCGTTTGCCTCACTATTCATTTCAGATGGAGACTTAATATCATACTGTAATAACATTACAAATTACTTAGAATAAATAAAAGTATAAAAAAGACCAATTTTGGTGATGATTGAAGCAACCAAAATTATTATATATTGCCAACAAGAATGCCAAATGGTTCAACTTTCTAAATAGTTTTGATAGTTTCTCATGAACTACCAATACCACTTTCTATGTATTTATTCAAAACAAGTGGTTATATACGACCAAAACCATTGTGAACACAGTGTGAACACTAGTAGTTTTACTCATAGTAGACTCAAAATGGAAACAATACATTTTCCTTCCTTAAAGGGAAAATAAATAAACATAGCATAGTACATTCTTACAAAGTAATTCTACTCACCAACATATGTAAATTACTAATATATTCAACAGTATGAATGGTCTCAAAAATAAAATACTGAGTGAGAGTCTCTGGATCCAAAAGAATGTCTATTCTATTATCCATTTATATGAAATTCTAGATCAAGCAAAACTAATCTTGGCAAAATAAATCTGATTAACCAAAATCAAAGGCACAATAAAGGAAATCATTCACTAAGAAATATTTATTACATGCAAGCTAAATGCCAGGTACTTTGAGTTATAACAACGAAAACAAAAACAACAAAGAGGCAAAACTCTCTCCCCTTGTAAATATTACATTCAAGAGTGGAAAGAATGTAAAAAAATGAATAAAATAAAATAAAATGCAGAGTATATCAAAGCAATTAGGTACCAAGTAGTATGAAGAAAAGAACCAAAAAACATGGTGGGAAGGACTCTATAAGAACAATTACTCTGAGGGAGGCAAGGAGGAGGAAACAAACAAACAAACAAAAACTGCAGTTATAGGGAAGGAGGAAATTCTAGGCAGAGGGAAGAAAGTACCTGAAGCAAGGAAATATGTGGATTGTTGGAGGAAGAGGAATAAAGCTGTATAGCTAGAGTGCACTGAACAAGGAAGGAAATAGGAAACAAAATCAGGGTAATGAGGCTGTAGAGGGAGAAGCAGAATCCAGAAGATCCTGTGTCTGAGATTTATACATACGTACATACATACACACACATATATATACAATATGTAAATCTATGAGTACATTCCTATATTCAAAAGGTATTGAAAGTTTTGAAGCAGAGATATAAGATTTACTTTTTTTTTTTTAATTGATATGCTTCTTGTCTTTAAAATAGATTTTAAGTCCTCAAGGACAGAATTGAATCAGGGATATCTGTTGGAAAATTATTACAACAATTCAGGCAGCAGTGGAATGGTAAGTTATAGACAGATTCTGTGTAACTTTTGACAGCAAGGCCAAGAGTATTTACAAACATATAATATGTGGGATAAGGGAAAAAGGAAAGTAAGGATGAAAGGTATCAAGGCTTTGTTCTTTTTTTGTTGTTGCTGTTTTCTTATTTTGTTTCATTTTGGTGTGATTTTATTTTGGACTAAAATTATGACTTACTCAGATAGGGAAGATTGTGGGAACAATGAGTGTAATCAAATCAGAAGTTTGGTTTTGAATATGTTAAGCTTGAGATATGTATTGATTATCATGTTGAGTTTGAGTAGGTATTTTAATATACAAATCTGATGTTTTTATAATTCCCAGACTTTAAAATAAAAATTTGAGAGGTACTGATATATAAATGGTATTAAAACTATATGATTCAATATTTAAAGGAGTAACTGGAATGGGTTAACTCCCGTAGAATTGTAGCAAATCAATGACAAGTTTCTGAGATGCCTCACTCTTAAAGAAATCCAGAGTTAATAAGTTATGAAACCATTTCAGCACTGGCACATCTTTCACTAAACTTAGATAACATATCAAATGTTGGGTACTTAGTGCAGTTAAACTTGGAAAAATTTTGTTTTCAGAAGCCCATACTCAGTCCTGCCAAAGACCATAGCACGAACTCATTGGTATCTGAGAGAAGGGGCATAGAGGAAACATCTGGGTTTCAGCTTTGCCAATGTACCAATTATGCCAGGTGTCCAGAGCCCATGGTTTGTGAATGTAGGCTAGATTAGGAAAATCTTACAGAAAGAGGTTAATTATGCCACTATGTTTCGGATATCTGGGAGGAAATTCCATTATGCAAATGTTCCCTCTCTGAGAAGAGCTTTGACGATATTCCTGCCTTCTGGCAAAGTTTAGAAATTTGCAATGGTGACAGCCTCAATCACCAAGTCTTATTTGACATGCCTTTCTTTCCCATCCAGCATATTCAAAATCCTAATTTACATTTTCCCTTGGAGTCACATTTCTGGCAGGACAACACCATATAAAGGTAGTCTCTGTTAGTACCCTCATCTTTACTATCTCTTGTGAGCAGGCCTCACCATCCTGTGCCATCATGGCAGCTTAAGCCTATCAAATCCCTTCTCCTAGGCAGGTTCCTATCAACCTTCTATTTGTTTCAGCTGGAAATGTATCCACAAGGATTTTTCGAACTAAAGTCACTATTGGTGCATGTGCATATGCTTTTCATCACATTGTCTTTCCTTTGGGATAATGCAGAACTTTGATATCATTTCTTTATGCTACATATGCTTCTACAGTGAGAATTTTTCTATAGTGGAACATGTTTCTAGTGTTTTTATATTCTTGTTGGAAGTTTTAGTTGAAATTATAACAGTTTAAACTATTGCATTTTGATTATTTTCTCTCCCACTCAATGTAATATTACTACATTTTATTGGAATCAAAAATCTTTCTAATTTAAATTTGCTTCCTGTCTCAGATATTTTGCTAACATCTTTTAGGTTTTGAATTGTGAGGTCTCCCACAATTCAAATAATATTTTATAATCAATAACTCTGTATCTACAAAAATCATATGCTAGCCAAAAAAGTCTGTATTCATTTTATACATATAATGAACAATTCTACTCAGAAGACCTCCTACCCATGAGGTATTCTCTTAGTCGACTTACTCCAGCCTAGTCTTCTCTACCCATTATTGTCCTATCTGGTTCCTTCTTAATATCTTTTAACCTTTGTCTTCTCTTAGAGTTTTAATTGGAAAAAAATGAGAATATGACACCCCCAAATATGCCTCTTAGGCATACAAATTATTTTGTGCTGGAAGCAATTAAGAAGGAGCAATTGCAGGAAAATCTCTACCTTCCTCTTATCTGCCTAAAGGCAGGATATAAATTCTTCCTATAGAGAAGACAGACTCTTAGCAGCCCAGAGATGGCACCAGAGGAATCTGCAAACAAATCTTACTTCATTAGTTCCCTCCCACATATTTACATCCCCACAGGCCCTAGGAAGCCTCAAACTACTTTCCTTCATTTTGTCATTTCTCTATAAACTTATTCTCTGTTGCAGATGCTATATAAGCTGCGGCTCTAAGCCACAGCTTTTGAGTCATTTGTTGTCTTATGTTTCTCCCACATTAATAAACTGCTTTTTCTCTTGTTAATCTATCTTTTAGTTAAGCAGCTGAAAACCTAAACTAGGTAGAAGTAATTTTGCTGCCCCTACACATTCTACCTGTTTCTTACTGTATTTCCTCAGGATTCTCAATCAGGGATTCACAAAATTGTGTCACCATGAAATTCTCCTAGTAATTCTTTATGTATTTCACAGTATCTCCCCAATCTATTCCACTCAAAACTACCCAAGTCTTATAGAATGTGTGTAACTGTGTTTACTCTTATTTTGCATTATCTATCTGTAGCTTAAAGAAGCAATCATTTACTTAGTTTTCTGGGTCCAGGGCCTCTCTAAGGATGCCCTTCCAGTTTTCCCTCTGAGACCTATTCTTGTCTTCTGATGAATTTCATTGAGCTCCACTCACTGTTACTGAACTAGTAAAGATTAAAACATCTTCTTATATAAGCAGGGACATTAATTTTACCTCTTATCAGTCTATTCTGTTTTTACGATTTCATCTCCCCCTCTTTCATTTGCACACTGCCACTTAAGAGCTCATGCTCTCTCCTTTGGAAATTTCTTTTTCTTCTAGCTTAAGCATCCTGTCTTCCTTCATTTTTTCCATTTTCCTTCCTGCTGCTCCTGTGCTGATAATAAGGAGCACATTTTCTAAATCTCCTTGGTTTATCTTTAATTTACTGAGCATGCCTAATTACCCAGGGACCATCTTTAGATCACTTAAGGCTATACTTCTCACACTTCATTCAACACAAGTAAAACCATCCAAGGTTCTCATAACATGCAAGTTCCAACTCATGGATTGGAGTATGAGAAATGTATAGAGATATTAGGTCCATTACTGGTTGATGCCAATGCTACTGGTCTGTGGACCACACTTTGAATTTTTTGAGGAATTCCTCTTGCTGAAACCCAGAGGGGTTTGTTAAAGTGTGGTCTTACAGGGCGCCTGGGTGGCTTAGTCGGTTAAGCGTCCGACTTTTGCTTAGGTCATGATCTCACGGTTCGTGGGGTCGAGCCCCGCGTCGGGCTCTGTGCTGACTGCCAGCTCAGAGCCTGGAGCCTGTTTCAGTCTGTGACTCCCTGTCTCTCTGACCCTCCCCTGCTCATGCTGTCTCTCTCTCTCTCTCTCTCCTAGAAATAAATAAAACATTTAAAAAAAAAGTGTGGTTTTCCTATTAAAAATTTTTAAAAACGCAGTTATAAAATAAGCACCAAAATGTTAACAGCAATCATCATATCAAAATAGCGTATGACCCAAGACTCAATACCTTTTTCCTCAAGAAGTAGGAAGGGTCTGAGATTTATTTTACCCGATCTGCAAATTAACCTGCCACTTTCATGGAAGCTGGCAGAAAAACAAAACAAAGCAAAAACAAGTTTCCTGGGTCAGAAACAAGAACTTTATTACTTGTAGTACATGCAGTATGAGCTTCATGTTTGCATCACTTCCCCTTCCACAAGAGGATGAGGAATGGCTCTGATGAGTGCTGCACACACAGATTTGTGTCACAGCTGAGGAAGCCCAAGGTTAGAATACCCTCACTCTTATAAGGACACTAGTAGCAAATGTGCTCCATCTTTACCCTAGAGGGAGGTATTGTCTTCAGTATTCTGAAAAACAAAATGAACCTGCCCTTTCCTGAAGGGAGAAACTATCTTTACATGCAAAGGTAATCTGATGTTATATAAACATCTTTGAACAGACTGCCTGGAACAAACACTGTCAAAAGATGTGCAGAAATACAGGAAATCCATGGAGAATTATATATCAACATTGCCCAGGTCTTGGCCATTAACAGCCAACAACTGTAAAGCAGTCCTGCTACACAAAAGAGGACACTGCAAGTCACCAAATTCAAAAAGTTGCTTGATGTTCATTATTAAAACATCATGAGAATATAAACCTGCTCACACTAGTCCTGCCAAATATTTCAAACTTCGCTTAAAATTCACAGCCCCAAATTCCCTAACTTGTATTTTCTTTGAATATTCCTTGCTGAATCAAAAGATCTGAACATTGTTAAATTTAACTTCCATTCAAAACTGTAACACATCTGCCGTCCCTTGTCTGCCCTTCTAAAACTGTTGGCACAGAGAAATAGAAGAGAATTCTAGGCTGGTACCCAAGAGAAGGGAAAGCAAGGTACTCAGCTTCATGCGCCCAGTTTTAATTCCCAAATTCACCAATGAGGTTTGTTCTTCCTAAGGCAGAATAAGGTATAGAGAGTGGGAAAAAAAGTTTAGGAAAATATGTTCCTCATGGTAACCAGGGGTAGAGAATGACAATATATACAACTTATAAAAGTATAAATAAATATATATAAAGACATTTCATAGTTTATCTAGCTTGTTTCTCTGAATATCTGTCCAGATACATGTGCCTGTAGGTATGAAGGAAAATGTCCTTTCTTCTCAACATTGCCAATATCTGAGATTTTGTATTATCAAATGATGGTTTATAAGTAGACAAAATAGACAGATAATTTACAACTGCAAATCTAGTAACTGCCTGCAAAGATTGTTAAATAATAAAGGCATTTATTATACAAGAAGATCTTATACAAGATCCTTTACAAGAAGGTCAAAAACAGGGCAGTTCCAGAATTGGTTCAGAAGTCAAAGGCTACTAGCTCTTTCAATGTATCTGGGTAGCCATCTTCAGTGCATTGGTTATTGGCTTTTTGGGGGAGGGGGTATTTATTTCTTAGCATCCTTTTGAGGTGATTCTGTTATTATTCCTACTACTTTGTTGAAAACAATAATTTCTATCCAACCCTGTAAAATTTATTGAAACTTGTTTTATGGCCTTGTGTATATCCAATTTTTATAAAAGATCCATGTATGCTTGAGAAAAGTATGTATTAATGCATTTATCTTTTAAATTGGTCACTTTAATTGTTCAAATATCACATATTATTCCTATAATTTTTCTTCTTTGGCTATTCACAGTTGAGCGAAATCTGTTTCATCCTTCTAGAATGATGTAGCTTGGTTTTACATATTTTAAGACTAATGTACAGGGTGTATCAAGTTTAAAATAATTGGTTATTACTGGTGCGATTCATTTTTTTTTGGTCTGATATTACTATAGTTGCCCCATTTTTCTTTTGCTAAGCATTTTCCTGGTATTCTTTTTAAATCGTTTTTGTATGTCTTGTGTACTGTTTAATTTTAAATTTTTTCCCCTACAAACAGTATATAGATGTATTTTCAGTCCAATCTGACAAATGCTGTTAACTAGAAAGTTCAGTCTATTTAAATTTATTTTAATTACTAAATATTTTGACTTGTTTTTAACATAGGATTTTAAAATTCCTTTTGAATTATTTTTTCATTTCTATATAATTTCAATAACATCATTTAGTATTGTTTTATTCTTTTAGTGCATACCTTGAAAGTTTTCATGTATATTTACCATAAAAAAGTCCCAAACTAATCAATGCTGCTACCATTTATCCAAATATGATGACACTAGACATCTGTATTTCTAATATTTAACACTTTACTCACATTTCATATGACACTATTGCTATTTATTGTAACTCTATTTTGAACTATTACCTTCATTGCTATAAATTAGACATTAATCTTTCATAGCATGTGAGTTTATATTTACTCACAATTATGCCCATTTCTTTGATCATTCATCCTTGCCTTTTTTCCTATGGAGGTATATAATTCCGAGTTCACTTTTTGAGGATCTCCAGTTTTGAATAATAATTGACCTGAAGTGTCAGCTGAAATACTCAGTGTCACCATAACCTATCTAATTATAGATTTTTAAATTAATTCTATTTTGTATGATTTAAATTTATTAAAAATGTCAATCCTTTCAACTGCTTTGGAAAATTTTTACCTAACGGAATTATCTAATGGCATGAACTCTGAATATTCTTTTTTAATTTTATGCCACAATCTCCTTTTAAATACCCATCCTAATCAGAAGCTATATCCCTTCAATTAAATGGAAAAAAGAAAAGGCTACTGTATGTGAATTTTAGATTTAACAATAATTTTCTTTTTTTTTTTAATAATTTTCATCTCATACAATAATTACTTGATTTGCACAGTTGACATTTGTTGAGAATCTACTGTGCCAGTCCATTTTCTACAGGAATTTATACTTTATCATAAATTCTTGGTTGCTTTCAAAAGTAAATATGTATTGAGCATCTACTCTATATCAGGCCCTGTGTTAGTGTTCTCTGGAGAACCTATTGAATGTGTGTGTGCATATACACACACTAAACTAAAATATACAACATTAAAAAATTATAAATATTATGAAGAATTCACTCACATCATCTGAGGGCTGGTAGGTCCAAAATGTTCAGGGTGGACCAGCATACTGGAGACACAGAGAGTCAAGGCTGCAGGTCCAGCTGAAGACTGGGAGATTTGAAACCTAAGAAAGCCCATGTTCCATATTCCATGTTCCATGAAGGGCATCTATTATAGAACCAGAAAGGACAAAAATGTAGAAATCTAAAGGCAATCTGCTAAATCATCTCTTGTTCAGAGGAGCTCAGTCTTTTTGTTCTAGTCATGCCTTCAACTGATTGGTTGAGGCACACCTATATTTTGAAATGTAGTCTGCTTTCTCAAAGTTCAGTTATTTAAATGTTGATTTCATCTAAAAACACCTTCACAGTAGGGCACCTGGATAATCTAGCTCAGCTGTGCTCGGTCAAGCAATGGGCAATGTACTACAGCTCAGGTCATGATCTCACAGTTAGTGGGTTCAAGGCCCGCATTGTTGGGCTCTGTGCTGACAGCTCAGAGCCTGGACCCTGTGTCTCCCTGTCTCTCTGCCACTCTTCTGCTCATGGTCATTCGCATTCTGTCTCTCAACAATAAATAAAAATGTTAAGAAAAATAAAATTTAAAAATTTTAAATAAAATAAAAATAAAAAACATCTTCATGGAAATACCCAGAATGATGTTTATCCAAAAAGCTGGGTACTCTGTAACCCAGACAAATTGACATGTAAAATTAACCATCACAATCACCATGCATACGGCAAGTAAAGAAACATCCTTATATACATGTTTCTTATGTCCTAACAGAGAAGTTGAAGAAGTAAATAGAAAATACTGGAAAATTCAGTAATTGTTACGGTAATGAATGCATAAGGTTGGTATGTGTTCTGGTTACATTTCAAATAATAAACTTTGAGAAGTTTTATTTGCTAAAATGCTTAATATGTGTCATTAGAATTGGAAATAGATGCTAAAAATGACTAAGGTTAAAAAAAATGTTGTAGATTGGGTTTTACAGAGACAGATATGGAGATAGAATTTGGGCTAAAAGATGGTTTTAAGGGATCAACAACTATGAAAGTAAGGTGGAGAAAGCAGGATTGGTCTGAAATAGAAGTTTAACTGAGACAAAGATCCCTCAAAATCTTCAGCGAATCCAGTGTGACACCGCAAAGCAAATGTTACCTATCAGACATTCTGTTGGACTGAGATGACAAGTCCTTTTTACCTTGGTCAGTCAGAAGGTTCAGGCTATCTTGGGAGGGGTGTGACACAGGGTGAAATGGCTCTCTACAGCTGAAACACATAATAAAGGAACTGATTGCTGGAGCCTGTCTGCTGACCTGATGCCCTGCAGGTGGACAGCAAGTCTCCCTGATGGGGATCTGGAGGTCACATTTCTGTGTCTAGGCCACTTAATGCTTGGTTGCCTAATCAAGTGACAAAAATAATTCCCATGCTCTGGAATAATTTGACCACTTCTTATATATTGTAATCCGCTATAGATGCCACTATTCAGAGGAAAATCACTCTGGCAAGCACAGAAAAAAGAATCATCAAAATGGAGAATGCTTTACTTATCATTTGACATTTTTCAGCTGCAGTTACTGAAACAGATAATTCAACTCAAATTGTCTAAACTGTAAGCAAATGTATTCACTCACATAACAGCACATATAGAGATAAATTGGGATAGAGTTACTCATGTCTTCAGAGATCCAAATTTGTTTTTTGCAACTCTGCTTTTTTATTTTTACTTACTCACTTCTAATATTTTGATCCTCCCTTTCTACTTCGTTCTAAGCTTCTGTCTCATGATCAGTGAATAGCTATGAGTAACAATTAGGGCTATATATTTAAAACATGTATGTCCTTATGTCTTACTGTCCACAGTTTGGTCACATGCATTCTTTAGCTGCAGTAGATGAGATTACCAAGATCATACCTACTCTTACTACTGAGACTTATTCAGCAAACACTTAATTTAGGAGGAAGAAAATTTATGTAGGAGATTCCACTTGAGCGTCCTCTCAAATTCGAGGTGTTTTTTCTTATTAGAAGTGATTAAGGAAGAATTTGTCAATAATTAAAGTGGGTGAATCCCTATTTTGGAAGGCTCCTGAAACTAACATCTCAAATAAGGAAACTTCCAGATCTAAGATTATATGATTATATGCTAATTTTTGTTGTTGTTTAATTGAGACCTCTTTTTTTTTAATGTAAGTAAGTAGAGGAATATATGTGACTAGTGATATGAATACTATTTAGTTAGCTACCTATTTCTGTTAAAGGTCTTTCCCTTAGTTTATATAACCTGTGATATAATTTTTTTCTTCTCCCAAATGTGGTTCATTGTGTCTACAAAAAAATTATTTTCATCTCAAAATTCAATAAACCTTTGATGCCTTGTTAATAGACAGAATTATCTGACCACTGATTTTTGATGCACAAGCTTACTTATTTGTAACAATTATTTTATTCTAGTATTCAGTTCAAAGCTGGAGACTAATCAAATAACACATAAACTTGAGTGTTGCTACTGTAACTGACATTTGGTGCTCATAATTACTAAACTATGCTAAGTTGAACAAAAATACATGATAAACCAAATCACATTTAGTTGGATCAAATTATTTTTCTCTACAAGGTTATCTCTGCTATTATGTTATTTGACAAAGCCAAATACTTCATAGGAAATTACTCTTTTGTTGGGGTTATTACTAACGAGATTATACAATGCTTGGCTAGCTAAAATGTAACCTGGAGATTTCTGCTGGCCTAGGGTAAGCTTGAAAGGGGAGTAGGTCTCCTGGAATGCTGGAGGCCTGAATGGCCCTGACTGCAGAATGCCCACGGGCCAGCCCTCCCAGATGTTTCTGCAGTCCTAGGGGAATGCCTGTTATGTATACATTGTATACAAAGTTTAGAAAAACAATAGGACACTTAGACCCCAAATCAAATAGCTCTGATTTGATTAGTCTCTTGTGATTGTTCACCTTTAAGTCATGCACCTTTGTTTCTGCATGCCTGAAATGTTACAGGTCCTCTGTACACAAGAAGACAACTGAGATTTGTGACTGGTCTCACACTGCAATAAATGAGAATTCAAGGTGAATGGGGGTCTTCGTCTGTGAATGTTGACCCCTCTGCCCCATGCTTTCTCCTCTCTTTCTTAGCAAAGTGTATAGTAATCTTTCATCCTTTGGCGCAAGGTTTGCTGACCATTCACAGCACCCTTATGCAAAATAATAAAGAGAAAAGATAAAAATATGAGGAAAACCAGCAGATGGAAATGGAGGACCACAACTAAATATCACTTCCAAACTAATTCAAACATTTCTAAAACTGATTCTTTTTTGTAAAACCTTTCTGAAGAAAAGTAACACACTGTTATGCTCTGTCTATTAAAGTATAATGGCCTTGATCTCACCCTTTGTTTATCATTTCTAGTTCAACAGCTCCCTAACATCTCTTCTTCACAGAGGGTGTATTTAGGAAAAAAGCCAAACTACTTATTATATTGTCAAGGATAATAAAATTCATGGTTGAGGTTTTTAAGAAAAACAGCTTAATTTTTAAATGTATATTGTTATTACCCAGAATAATGAGGTTCACAGTTACCTGTAATGGTTCTTAATGTTAAGTTTTTCCTTTTGTTCCTTGACTAAATATTCTAGTTAAAATAGAGATTTGCATTGCTCAGCCCCCAAAATGCTGTGCTGATGAAGCTCACTATTGTTAGCACCTACAACCATTGCTTGTATAAGAAAGCCTAACTGATTTTACTTCCAAAGCTGATTTTCATACATTTAAAAATGAATAGAGGAGGGCTAGGTTAATATAAATGAAAATACATTATTTAATAATGCAGGATAATTTTCTGGTTATAACTTAATACTAATTTGTTATAAATGTATAAGGTATCATTTGGGCTTTGATGATGGTCCCAGTAATTAATCTTTGACATAGAGTCTGAAATATCAAAGTACTCTGGCTGAATCCATTATACATAATATTGGTATTATTATGCTTATCCAGTTCTTTTAGTTTGTACAGAAAGGAAATTCAATGTGACAATTCCATTCAAAACCCAGAAAACAACTGCTAGTAAGTTTTATTGTATATCATTTATTGTCTGGATTACATGCAAGATAATTATTTAAGTGGTTTTTAGTTTTGTTTGTGTTTTCTTTGGTCTTATCCAAGTGAAAATGCATTACTTACAAAGAGAAGATAGGATATTTGGAAGAAATACCAACTCGATCAACTTGTATTTGTTCTTGTTACTATAAATCTTATGCAAATTCCCAAAGAACACCTATCTCTGAGTTTAGAATTAAGTCAGTTTCTCTCATAATGTGAATTAGACCTAAAAAAATTTGTCCACAATTCACCAACCCCTAAAACTCTTCAAAGTCCTTGTATTCTAAAAGCCATTAAGAATACTATTCTCAATTCATGAATTGCATTTATTCCCTAGCTCTGACACCTTCTAAGTCCTTACAAGTTAAATTTCACTTCATACATGGAAATCTGTTTAGGCATATCCTTTTTCAGAAGTCCTTCCTTGGGTAATTCATAATTACAGTGTGGTAGAGCCACTTCCTAAGGAATGTGGTGAAAACTTCAAGACAAGGGAAGGCAACCTGGCTGTGGGTGCGTGTGTGACATTCTCTAGGACTCTGTAACATAAACCGCCCATTCAGACTGTATGTTCCCATATAAGGGAGACAAAGGAGCAAAACTTGTACAAAAGGCAAACCCAGCTGCACTCGGGGCTCAGCCTTTTGGTTCTTAACCCTCTGCGCCCATATTGGCACTAATAAAACTGCTTCCTGGAAAGAAAAGCCTTGGTTTCTTTACTCTGTGTGACTCGCCACTAAAACAATATCACTGAATATGTCCCAAATGAACTTGTATCTCCTTCCTTCCTTAGCCTCAGAATGTTTCTCTGCTAGTCGAAATCATAGCATTAATGATTGCCTTCATCTACCCTTCACTTCTATCAAAGTACAGAAGATGGAGGCTACCATTAGCCTACCCAATCCATCTCCAACATGTACCTTAGATTTACTTTCTTCTCTCCATTTTACCAACCACATCTAATTCCAGAGCTCTGAAAACTTTGTGATTGGTCTCCCTTCCCTCCTGTGATGGTCTGAATTGTGCCCTCCCAAAAATTTCTATGTGGGAGATCTAACCCCCAATATGATTTTATTTGTATATAGGGCCATTAAGTAGGTATTTAAGGTTAGATGAGGCCACAAGGGTAGAAGCCCTAAGGCAATGTCACTGATGTTCTTATTAGAAAAGGAAGAAATATCAAGAGTGCATTTACACAGAGGAAAAGGCCATGGGAGTACAAAGGAAGAATGGAGGAGGAGATGAATTACAGGCACATATTGGTCCTTCTGTCTGAATCCTCGCCATCCTTAGAGTCATGTTCTTTAGGACAGGGCAACAACAGTGTTGGGGTGGCTGTGGAAAAAGACGTGGAGAGTTGGTTGAGGTGAGAACCCGTGCCCCTCTGCTCCTGGGATGATGGACCCTAACCTCAGGATGATGAATCCCAGTTCTGAAGGCAGCTGCCTGCAAGCCTAGGAGAGAGGAGGAGAAACCAACCCTGCATCAGGAATAATGAACTCACTTGATTTTGAACTTCCAGCCTCCAGAAGTGTGAGAAAATAAATTTCTGCTTTTTCAGCCACCCAGTCTGTGGTATTTTGTCACAGCATCCCTGGCAGACATTAATACCCCCAACATCTCTCTTTAATATGGGCTCTGTGTAGCAATGTTTTATATAAGCATTTACATCACATACAAATATATGAACATATGAATATATATGCATATATATGTATATATGCAATTTTGACCAAACTGTGCAATGGCTTTCCATTGCCTCAGGATGAGATAATTCTAACCATTCTTTATCATGGTTTATAGTGTCTTGCTAAAGGAACTACTTCTTTTTTCTGGCTCCTTTTTATTTATTTATTTTGAGAAAGAGAGAGAGAGAGAGCAAGGGTGAGGCAGAGAGAAGGGGAGAGAGAGAGAATTCCAAGCAGGCTCTGCACCATCAGAGCAGCATTTGATATGTGGGGTTTGAACTCATGAATCATGAGATCATAACTTGAGCACAAACCAAAAGTCAAATGCTTAGCTGATTGAACCATCCACGTGCCCCTCTAATTCTTTTTTTTTCTAACTGTCTTTTGCCCTAACTCTATTTTACATGTATTTCTGAATATTTATCCTTCTCACTACATTGTAGTTACAGTGATCTTTTAATTTCTTATACCTACCAAGTTATTAGCCACCTCAGTGACTTTATACAAATATCCTAGACCTCACCTGACTCAACTTTGTGGAGTCAGATTAAATATCTCTTCTGAGACCACCCACAGAACTTCCATCCATTTTTTCCCTTCTTTCTGTCCTTTCTATATTTTCTCTTTGAAGTGATTATAGTATGTTATAGTTATATCTTTATTGTATATGTATGTGTGTATTTGCACATGCACACATATTTCTCCCACTATATACAGGATTGTCAATATCCCATATATATAGTTTATAAGGTGAAGGATTCCGATTGTCTCTCACTTAATAACGTCTAAGCTGGGAATCAATGGAAGATGAAAAATTCTCAGTGTCATGGAAAAAAGTTGAAACAGTGTTTCCCCAGCATCTGAGTGCTACTTTTCACTTTGAACTGTTTTCAGGGATGATGTTCTAGATCACACAACAACCATCAAATCACAGTCGGCCAGAATGGCCATCTACTTTACTTTGGATGTTAGCTATACATAGACTATGATCATGATGCTAAAGTTGTCGTGGATATACTCATCCAAAGGACACAAGCAATTGTCAGTGTGGGAAACATTGCTGACAATCTTGAAAAAGATGATATACTTTCATGGTTCAATCCCTTCACAAAAATGAAATTATCGTCAACACAAGAACAGATAATGGCACTTCTTTCCATGCTGCAAATAAGTCTCAATTTTCTAAAGTTGAAGACACGAATGGACTCTACAACATATTTAGCATTGTACCAGGCCAGTGGAATCTCATTTTTGCAAAATAGGGATGATCTTCCCTCTGATCACCAGCTTCCTATTTTCAGTCAGGATGGTGCATTGAGTATACTGTGAGAGTAAATCAAGTAGTTGAGAAAGTGGGGGAGATGGTAATGGTTAGAATAACCTCTGTCTTGGTACTGAAAATAGTCCTAGTGACCAGCTTCCCAAAATCACCAAATCTTTTTGCTTTAATTTTCATTATACCCCAAGATTGTGTCTACAGCTGGCACTAAATAAGAAAATATGACTATTTAATGAATTGTCAAGGGACTGCATGTTTACTTACCAGACTTCCTTTCTCATTAGAGAAATTTCATGAGTTTAGGGATCCAGGTCTTTCCTAGAAAAGGTATTTGTTAATAAGAAATTGTAAAAATTCAGATGTACACAAATGAGTTCAATCTTCTCATAGTGATGTATGAGTAGTCAATGGCAAAACCAGTCACACATCAAGTAGCATGTGCCAAGTCATTCAAAAAGAATAATTAAAATTTGTTTTTAACGTGTATTTATTTTCCAGAGAGAGTGAGGAACAGAGTGTAAGTGGAGGGGGAGGGTAGCAGAGAGAGAGGGAGACACAGAATCTGAAGCAGGCTCCAGGCTGTGAGCTGTCACCACAGAGCCCAACATGGGGCTCGAACTCACAAACCATAAGATCATGACCTGAGCTGAAGTCAGACACTTAACCAAATGAGCCATCCAGTCGACCCTAAAAGGAATAATTTTATTATAGAAATTCTTTTATTTAAATAATTCAATATCTATCACTTTACAACTAAAATTTACATGATTTTATTACCTAGTGACTCTGAATGCAAACTCCATATAACACCCATCTGTTTTGGTGATATGTACATGACACCACAAGGCTAAGAAACAATAGAAATATATATTCTCCTATATTTTCCAATAAATAGAAACTATAGATTTGTCCTTGGATTGTCTGATATAATTTTTAGGCAAGACATTTTCCAAATTCAAAGATTTTGCTTATGTCATAGTAATGTAAATATCATTGCAGAAAACTCATGAGGTTAAATGCCACACAGAAAGGTGCAATGGGTCAGGTATGGAGGAAAGCTTGGGGGTGGAGGTGGATTGCTTTGTCATTTAATGCTTTCCCCCAGCTAATGAGTTTGGTATGTGAAGTGCACTGAAAATAGTGATCTGTATGAATATTAAATGATCTTGTAGGACTTATGTTGGATTCTGCAAAGGAAAATGATAGGTTACTGCAAGTAACTTTAGACTTACTTTTCATTTAAGCACAGAGTTAGAAGAGAACTTTCCTAAAAATGGAACTAGTGGCCCATGAATCATTTCTTAGAAGGACTTTTAATAAAATGTAGTCAAAGTTGCAGCCTCCTTTAAACAAAATAGCCAATAATTTTTCAGAGTATAATGGTTCACTAATGTATACATGTAATCTAAAAGCTTTCAGTCTTAAGGGGGAATAAAATAATTCCTCATTCATTTTGCTTAGTAACAAAAATTAGCTATACAATGTACGGTTAGCTTATTATCACTGACTGGAACTCAATCTCCGCTTGTCTATTTATACCAACAAAATCCATTATAAAAGGAGGCATGTGATTATGTGGTAAAGGTGGGCTTTAGGAAATGATTTCAGAAAGCTCTATGAAACATTCTTTTCTAACAAGATTATGTTATTAAAATAAGACCAAAATATGTATGCAAATTTAGAATGTTCATAAATTTTTTAAATACTTAGGTGTTTTCTTGATTTACACAATAGCCAACAAAAAATGGTGATGGTTATTTTAAGGTGAATAATAATTCATAAGATCACATAATTCAAAGTGTTAAAAGGTAAATCGTCCTTGGTAAACTTTCTGGCATTATATTTATTAAAATACCACTTACCTCTCAGTCACCAAAGTCTTACTCTGGGGTT
Source organism: Crocuta crocuta (assembly GCF_008692635.1). NCBI lineage: Eukaryota > Metazoa > Chordata > Mammalia > Carnivora > Hyaenidae > Crocuta > Crocuta crocuta. The sequence continues at coordinate 10,499,669 of NW_027531334.1, forward strand.
ATCAGTATTGCTCTACACCTAAATATCTGTTCAGGTTGCTCCATAGTTCACGTCATTACACAAGTCAAGGCCACCATATCTTATAAGACTAAGGCTGCCTCTCACCTGATTTTCTTGACCCCTAATTCAGAAACCTAGATTGCATTGTCCACACTAATGCAAATCTGAACATGTGTGCACATCTTATAAAGATCTCCATTGTCTCCCCATTTGCCCAGGCTCAAACCCAAATGGTTTAATATGACCTGCCTAACCTAGCTTCGGGTAACTCTACAGCCTTAACCTCATGGCTCTTTCCTCTTGGAACAAACACTCCAGCCATTTAGAACTCCTTGTGTTTTCCTACTACCTCTTGGCCTCTGATCTAGAGTTCTCCTCTGCTAACTCTTCTCCTAATGAAGTCCAATTCAGACTTCAGCTACTAACTTAAGCATTCCTTCTTCTAGGAAGAGACCTCATATGCAAAGCATTGATGAGATTTTCAGTCTATGTTCTCTTAGAGCATGAATATATGTCTGTCTGTTATATATGTGAGTCCTTGTCAGTAGGTGAACTCCTTAAAGGCTGGCATTAGTCCTTTCCTCTCCTATCCCTACTTCTCAGAGCAGTGCCTGGAACATAGAAGTTCAGTAAATAGCTGCGGCTTAGAATTATGAAGGTCTTTAATAAGTTGAATTACATGTGTGTTTACATTATTATTATAATATAGATATCAATGTTAGTATTTAATTATAGATATTTATAAAATATATAGATTTCAGAATATGTTTAATTAAGTTTCTACATAATACACTGACAATGCCACAGAGAGAAACTCTCATTTGTACTTTTTATTTCTACATATTCATGACTGTCTGAAGAAATCTAAATTGATTTAGGCTATAAAATCAAATAATGATAATGCACATAGTAGCACTCAACTATTTAAGTGATTATTAAAATATCTGTAGTGAAAACTTCAGGAAATACCAAAGAAGAAAGATAAAAAACAGAAATCAGCATTTTATCACTTGTCAGTTTAAGCTTCTTAATGAAAACAGAATGTAGACAAAATAAGTAGAAAATATTAATTAGCTTTAGAAAGTATTAACCTATTGAACTTCTTTAAATCCAGGATAGAAGAGAGCCAAATACATTTAAATAATCTAGGTCATATGACATCCATATTATAGTATTACAAAATTTACTAACTTACTTAATGAAGACTTNTGATCTGAAAAGAAAAAAAAAGAAAGAAAACTATAATATTTATCTTAGAGTAAATACACACAGCAGTTTCCTTGTCACTTGTAAAATGACATTTTTATAATAAGAACTTGCATTTAAATAGCACTTTGCAGTTTAGAGAGTCAGCTTTCATATTCATTATCCAAAAGCACAGATAGAAAAGCTGTGAATGTTTGTGCATATTTAGAGTAATTCAATCCAACATTGCCTACATAAGCAAAACATATTTTTGAAGTAACAGAAAATATGAAATCATATTTTAATGTTTCTTTAATGAACAGATATTTTTAATAAGCAGTAGAATCCTTTTTTTATCCTTACTTAGTTTCATAAAACTGCTGATATTGGCTGAAAGTATTATATCATAGAATCTCATTGTGGAGACAAGTAAATAGTTTCAGACACAGGGCAAACATATCCACCTAACCTATTTTACTGCTACTAACATTACTTTTGATAATCCTGCTTAAAACTTTGGAGCATTAAACATAGATGAATCACTACAGATAGGCAAATTTTTAAGGAGTTATGAATTTCGATATCTATTTAAAAAAGTGAAGTGAACATAAATAAATTAGGAAAAGCACAAGAATAAGTTCAATGTTGTTAATTTCCTTAGCTTAAGAGCATTGCAAATCAAAGTGAATTATAAAAAACAATTTGAATTGATTTGCACTGTGCGAACTGAAGAATTAGATGAAAGACAAGCTGTGTTGAAAGATTCTAAACCACATGTGATGGTAGATGCAATGAGAGACTTTCAAAGAGAATTTCACTCTTATTGATCCTAGATCCAAAACTATAATATCCATAGGTACAATCAACTGTAACATTTCATTTATGAAAATTTAGTGACACAATTGGAAAGAAAAATACTGTGGTAGA
>NW_027531334.1:10501840-10604054 GCF_008692635.1 Crocuta crocuta
ACAGATATATAACATTAAAATTATATCCATAATGTAATATAATATAATTATATATACATATGTATATTTCAATTAAAGGCAATGTATTACCTTTGACTTCATTTTTTTTAACTCCTACTTTTTTGACTCTATCAGCAATATCAGCAAGTACTCTTAACTCTGGTCTTCACTAAGCCATTACCTGCAAGCCAGTTTTGCTATTTTGCTGTTCGTACTCATAACCAATTCCTAGTCTGAAAACAGTTCTGCTTTGCACTCCCCAATAGTTTTATGATTGTTTACTTCAATCACACTTCTTAAGGGATTAAGATCCCTTCCCTCTCATAAATATTAAGTTAAATTTGTTCATCCATGCACTTAATATTTATCTTTTATTCTAACTTACAAAACTACATATAATTTTTATAAACAAATAATCTTTTAATGTCTCCTCTAATATACTCTTAAATATTTTTCCAACATATTTTGAATATATGATTATCAGAAGTGAAATAATGTTTCTTCTTTACTGAATATGTGGTTGGAATGATCTAAAGAATGCAAAGAGAGTTATGGGAGGCATAAAATGTAGCTGCATAAAACCAGATTAGACATCAAACACATTTCCAATAAACTCTGACACTTGACTACTGTTTTTTTATTATTGTTTATTCTATTTTAACCTAAATTTCTTTATCCTTAAAAATACATATAGCAATGGATCTCACCTAAAATTTTAGCTATGATAATAAATTAAAAATACAGATAAGTCAAAAAAGACTGTCGTCAAATATTTAGTGATCTATAAATATTAGCCATTTTTATGTGGGATCTAATTTTCTTCTATTTTCAGTTAAAAGTTTTAAAAGTCTTTTTCATTATAGATGTAATAAATCCCAAGATCAATATTATTTATAACGATATTTATTTTCTCATTTGATCATTTGCCTCTTTAATATGAATTCTCATTCACTACTAAACACATCCCTCCTTTTTGCATCCTTTGGAAAAGTTATGTTTGGTGATGGTACATAATACGTGAAGTTGTGCTGCTATCTCTTTCTTCTATACCTGCCATTCCATGCCTATTGGCAAGCCGTTAGTTTTGTGCCTTATCCCGCTAGTTCCAGTTTTGTAACTATTCACTCTTTTTCCAGACTAGACCATAACATATCACACTCAGGCTGATGTATTCTTACTCTTAGCACACCAACACAACTGAACCATTGTTGTTTAAAACGTTCCATTACTTGTCACTACAAATGGATTAAATTTCATAAAAGAGCTTATTTGATTATCAAAGACTCATGAATATAATTATATCTATCTTTCTAGTATTATCTTACCTTTCCCTGTTAGGAATGCTTTTGATTAGATTAAAAATGTATTAACCAATCTGGAAAGTACAAAATCTGGGGTTCTGCATCTTCTATCTCTTTTCCTACACAGAACTTTTTACTCTAAAGTAATTCATAAGCTTTTTTATGGATTCCATTTTATCTACTTATGAAATTTCATACATTTTTATGGCTAAAAATTCTTCCATAATGTCCCTACTTGTATGACCTAAAAACTGATTTATCTATATTTTTATGATGACAAATGACAAAACTTATCCTTTTGTTCTCATAATACTAGGTTTGTATCATGCTTGATGACATTTTTCACATTGAAAATTACCATAAGTTGTACACATATATTTGTATAAACTTAATTGTTATCATATTATTTCAAATGTTTTAAGAAACACACTAATATATTGAATTATTTTTTGTAACTAATGCTCAGCTTATAACACATAGCTCATAATAATCAAACATCTAATATAAAATGTATAACATATTTGGTATATCAAATGTACTCAAATAAAAGATTTCCAATAGTTGAAGCCTGGAAAAATACAATTCTTTGGGTTATCTCTTAGGAGTAATTAGGTAACTATCTAGAACATTACTGCCTAATAGACCTGCACTATAATAATGGCAATTTTCTGTGTCTGTGCTGTCCAATATGTTAGGCTGTAATGTATTATCCCTATTAAAAACTTGAAATGTGGCTAGTTTAACATTTTACTAAAATTTTAATTTATTTAATTTTAATGATTTTTTAAATGTTAATTTATTTTAGAGAGAGAGAGAGGCAGAGTGTGAGTGGGAGAGGGGCAGAGAGAGAGAGGGAGACAGAATCTGAAGCAGGCTCCAGGCTTTGAGTCAACAGCACAGAGCCCAACGCAGGACTCAAACTCACCAACTATAGGATCATGACTTGAGCCAAAGTCAGATGCTTTGCCTGACTGAGCCACCCAGGTGCCCATTAATTTTAATGAATTTAAATTTACACAGCCACATGCTGATTGAACAATGATAATTGAACAAGGTAGAGCAGATTCAGAAAGTCAAGACAGTTGTCTTAGGGGACATTCAATGAGTCTGCCAGGACAACATATGTGTAACAACACATATTCCTTAAAAAATAAATAAATACAAAATTAAAAAATGTTAACAAAAGAACAAAACATATTCCTTGATCTTTGCTATGCGTTAACTATGAGTACAGCTCATACCATGGGTTCTAATCTATGCTTGTATTTTCTCAAGAAGGGCATCCCATAGGCCTCTTTTTTCTCTCCAAATTATATTTTGATTCACTTTTTAAAATTTATATACAGTAATATTATAACTTTTTGTTGCAAAGTTTTGTGAATTTTGACAAACACATACAGTTGTGTGGATATCAACAAAGCCAAGATGTTGAGTAAGTTTTATTACTGTAAAACTTCCTCATGTCCCTTGATACTCAATTCCATTTAGGCTTCTCTATTGAATGCAGAAAACATTATTTTGCTTCTGAGAATCACATGTTCAAAAATCTGTTGGAAAAAATTTCGAGAGTTCCCAAAAGAACAAGAAAGGCATCTTTGTTAATTGATCATGAGGAAATATCAGGCCATTGGCTAAATGATACCTGAGAGAGGCAGACAACTGTTTCAAAAGTGTTACTGGCATAGTATGAACCTCAAAGGAAGGGATGAATGATTTATTTTGCACAAGGGAATGTGTTGAGACACTGTAATAGAAAAGAAACTTTTCCTTTCAGAGCAGATAGTAGATAATTGATGTATGCACTCATTTAGAATGAATCTCCAGTGCTTAGAGCAATTAAATAATGAAATAATACTGTATCTATGTATTTCACTTTCATTAATGGCAGGCTAATTATTTGCATAGAAACTCTTATTTAAAACATCAAAAATCAGGTAAAATATTTTTAAACTCTGCTTAAAATTATTTTTTAATTAGTAGGATAGCAAAAATTTACTTGGCCAGGATCTGGGGGAGGCTGGAGACCTAGTGGATTATCCAGGTCATAGGAGCTCTTGTTTTTCTGGGGGCATTTGTCTGTTCAGTAGGAATCAGCTGAAATGAGAACAGTCTATCAAAACCTCAGAACCTAATTAAGACTTTTGGCAGCTTTGTGAGGCCATAAGCATCAGAAATTGAAATCTAGGGACTTATAAGTTATTGATGAGCTCTATTAAAAATCTCTGTCTTGGATTAGGACCCATCCAAGGTGTACCTAAGGAGTAAATATGAATTTTCCAACACCACAGACCCTCACAGATGCTGTCTCAGTTTGGTGGTTCCTCCACAAGCTAAATACATAACTTCCATATAACCCAGCAATTCCACTCCTGGATACATACTCACAGGAATTAAAAACAGGTATTTAAACAAATACTTGTATACAAATGTTAAGAGTAGCACTAATCACAATAGCCAAAAAATGCATCATCAAATGGATGTATAAACAATGTATAGTATATATCTATAAAATGAAATTATTCAGCCCTAAATGGATGAAGTACTGATACATATTATGGTATGGATGATCAAAACTATTATGCTAGAGCACCTGGATGGCTCAGTCAGTTAAGTGTCCAACTCTTGATTTTTGGCTCGGGTCATGATCTCACTGTGAGTTCAAGGCCTGCATCAGGCTTCACACTGATAGTGCAGAGCCTGCTTGAGATCAATCTCCCTCTCTCTGCCCCTTCCCTGTGCACATTCACATGCTCTCTCTCTCAATAAATAAACTTAAATATATATGTGTGTGTGTGTGTAAAATAAACATTTATATATATATTTTATATATATAATATATATAACATAATATATATTTATAAATAAACATTTATATATATATATATAATAAATATATATAATGCTAAGTGAAAGAAGCCTGACACAGAAGGTCATATACTATATGATTCCATTTGTATAAAATACCCAAAATAGTGAAATCCATAGAGATAGAAAGTACATTAGTGGTTGTCAGTGCTTGTAGTAAAAGAGGGGTGAAGAGTGATTGTTTGATATGTATATGGTCTGCTTTGGAGGTGATGAAATGTTTTGGACCTAGATAGAGTAATGTTTGCATAATATTGTGAATGCATAATGCTATTGAATTGTACATTTTACCTTGGTTAATTTTATGTTATGTAAATTCTATCTCAATAAAAACAAGAGTAGGCAAAATTAAACATGTAACTACCATATGGCAGAAATTGTCCTCCTAGACATTTAACTCCAGAGAAAGAAAAATACTATGTTCACACAAAATCCTATACACAAATGTTCACATTGGCTTTATTTATAATAGCTCCAAACTAAAAACTATCCAATGTTCTTCAGAGGGTGATTGGTTAAGTAAACTGCAACATATCTACATCACAGGGTATTACCCAGTAATAAAAAGAAATAACTACTGACAGATGTAATTCTGTGGTTGAATCTGCAAAGAATTACGCTGATTGAAAAAGCCAATTTCATATTTCATGATTCCACTTATATACCATTTTTAAAAGAAAACTATAGAACTAAAGAACCAGCTAGTAGTATCCAGAAATCAGGAATGAAGGTAGAGGTTAGGAAGGATATGGTGTGGGTTAAAAAACTATCGTTTTTTTTTTTTTTTGAGGGGTATTGTTTAATTGTTGAATTTGTTCTGTGCCTTTATTATATCAATGCCAATATCTTGACTGTGATATCACATAATAGTTTTACAAAATGCTGCTATGGCTGTACACTCACAAAGGATACATGGGATCTCTGTGTATTATCACTTATAAGTCCCTGTAATTTTATAATTCTCTCAAAACAAGTTTAATTTTAAAAAGCTTACACAAATTCTTGCCCAAAATATGAAAAGGGGCACTTCTCAGTCTATTTTATGAGCAAACCAACTTCAAAAATAAATCTTGACAAGGATATCACAAGAAATAATAGTTGTAGTCATCATTCATGAACATACTTGAAAAATACTAAACAAAATAACAAAGTAACCTCAAAAAAATATTTAAAATAGTAATATGTTATGACTAAATTGGGTTAATTACAGGAAAGCAAATTGGTTTAACATTAAAAAAAATCAGTTCCACAATCTACCACGGTGGAATGAATAAAAGAATAAAGGAGATAATAAACACAATCATTTAAATTTGTGGGAAAATTATTTAATAAGGTTCAACATTTATTCATAGTTAAAAAAAGCTCTTAGTTACATATATGGGTTCCTCAATATAATAAAATTATTTAATTAAAAAAATTCAGCAAACATCATACTGAATGTTTAAATGTAAAAACTGCTCTTTTGGAGATCTAGAATAAAACAAGAAAAACTGCATTTACCTCCTTTATCAATACTATACCATATTTTCTAGCCAATGAAATAATGTTCAGTAAATAAAGTATAAGCAGCTGAAAGGAAGAGATACTATTATAGTCATGTTCATATCATAAAATTCTGTCTGACAAATGTACAGGCACATAATTAGAATTAATAAGTTCTTGCTTTTGAGAGGCTCAGCTTTATTCCAATGCTGGTTTAAGGTGGCTGTCAAGGGCAATGTGGGCTCTCTGCTTTCTCAGTCATTTCCCTTAAGAGAGGGAGACTCATGATAATAAGAAAGTCTTACCCCAAAAGACTCTGAAAAACTTTTATTCATTCTTTCTTTCATTGTGTAATATGGCTTATATATACAAGAGAGGATAAAGCAAAATATGTATAGCTCAATTATTTATCTCAAAGTGAAGTTCTGTGTAATACTTAGGTCAAGAGATAAAAAACAACTTGTTCCTGTCAATAAATATTTGCCTCCCTGCAAAAATTATTGAGCTCTCAAAGACATTTTCTTATTATTTTTTATTATTAAAACAATACAATATTAAAATTTTAATTATTAATTCATTCAATAGTATANCATTATATTTTTATAAAAATATTTTATAAAAACAAAAATAAATGTATTTCCAAGACAATAAAATGTTAGAAATTAATAGCACAGATTTGCATTTACATACATAATCTTTAACTGCTGGCTTAGAGAAGAATTTTCAAGAATGGAAAATATTTTAATAAGTTTTTTCAGATAATAGTGGATATTGTTTTGTGGTACTATGCCAAACAACATGTAATTTCTTAAAATAGGTTAAATGTGGAATCTGAAAGCTCATTATTAAACGTTAGTACTCTCTTATATTAAAATCCATTGGTATAATTTGCATTTTGAAGGAATATTTAGCTATAAATGATTTGGAATATCATGGACTTGTCATTTAGAAAATATTGGTTTATTGAATCACATAGTTCCCAAAATTGCCAAATACAATTTTCCAAAATTTTAATTTTCTGTTAAAAGCTTAAATTGTATTATTTAGTATAAATACTGTAATCTGTTTTCCTTGAAGTGGCATGCTCACTATTTTTATTTATTTGAGGAAGCCCGCAAGTGGGGAGTGGGCAGAGGAAGAGAGAGAATCACAAAGCAGGCTCCATGCTCATCACAGAGCCCCAGGTGGGATCATGACCTGAGCTGAAATCAAGAGTGGGATGCTTAACGGACTGAACTACCTAGATGCCCTTCATTTTGTTTATTTTTAAGAAAATGTCGGGGTGCCTGGGTGGCTCAGTCGGTTAAGCGTCCAACCTCAGCTCAGGTCATGCTCTCACGGTTAGTGGGTTCGAGCCCCGCACCGGGCTCTGCGTTGACAGCTCAGAGCCTGGAGCCTGCTTTAGATTCTGGGTCTCCCTCTCTCTCTGATCCTCCCCTGACCACACTCTCTCTCTAAAAAAAAAAATATAACATTTTTAAAAAATAAAAAAAGAAAGAAAATGTCTGCCAAATGTTACAATCTGAATAACTACAATCTGCCTCCCATCTTGTGGCAAAAACCTTTTCTTAAAAATATGTGCTTTTTTTTTAAATGTGAATTTGATTTTAATTATCAAATGAATAAATATTACTGACTTTTTAGAAAGTGAAGTTAGCACTTTATTCTTCTACAAGTGGCTGTTATTACAGTTTAGTGCCATTGTTCTGATTTATTACATCATTTTCACCCACTATTGCTTTTGCACATCAGTGCAAGTGTCAAAGAAGTGAAAAAAGGCAAGTAACACCTAAGCATTATTATGAAAATAGCTTTCATATTCAGGACCCACGGGCAGATGTTGTAAGAAACATTTCATGGCTCAGACAGAAATAAAGCAAGAAATAGTTTTGTAGTGAGAAACTCCTTATTACCCTTCCTGTACACTTCAACTTGGATATATAACATGTTTCTTAGTGTTCATTCCATTGATACTTTGTAGTTGGAAAGAAAATGGTATATAAATCCTGTAATTTCTTTTTTATTTTTTTTAATGTTTTATTTATTTCTAGGAGAGAAAGAGAGAGACAGCGTGAGCAGGGGAGGGTCAGAGAGAGAGGGAGTCACAGACTGAAACAGGCTCCAGGCTCCGAGCTGGCAGTCAGCACAGAGCCCGATGCGGGGCTCGAACCCACGAACCGCGAGATCATGACCTAAGCAAAAGTCGGACGCTTAACCAACTAAGCCACCCAGGCGCCCCCAAAATCCTGTAATTTCTTTTAGGCAAATTGAATTGAAATTTTATTATTTAGAGAATTGGTGTCTAGGAGCCTCAGTCTTTTTCTTGGTAAATATTTAACATTGCCAGAGTATAAGAGAACAGTAGTGAAGAAATAAAACGAGAAACTAAATGCTCAAAGTGATATTCAACAATTATGCAGTTTACACTACTTATAACAAATAATTACTGATAAATAACACATTCTTATAACTTTGAATGCTTATTTTTCATTCATAAATATATAGTTCTACAGGAAAAGTAATGTAATTCATTATGAGAAATGACTATGATACATATGTTTAGAACTTTTATTTCCCTTTCCTCAATCAAGAACTTCTCCCCCTTTGAATATATATCTTTGTCATTCAAGTATTTATTTACCCTGGAACTAGTATTAAACATAGGTGGCTCTATGAAATGGAAGGCATAAAAAATTTAAGTATACATGCCAATGTTCATTGTTAACAGTATGAGTTTATTCACAGAGATATAATGGAATAACTGATTCTAAAGATAGGAATCACAGTTATTAAAATACCTTGAGGATCAATGATCTGAAATAGCTCATTTGTTAACGCAACTGAGTCTTAAAACACCCTTGAGTCTATCTGAAGACTTAACTAAGCCAATAAAAGTCTAGTACTTATTGAAACAATTTCCATTTAAAATACCAGAGAAGAAAGACAACAACAAAAACTCAAAAATGTTACTTCTAGTTCATGAAACATTTGCTGCTAAAAAGGGAAAAACCATAGTGTACTGAGAATGCACCCATGATTAGTTTAGCTAAAGGACTTAATGTTTGTAGAATTTTATATTGTTAAGTATAGTCATTAGGTAGATTATGTTTAAGTGATTAAATAATGTGCTTGTTCACCTAAGTTTATCATTAAAGTAAAATAATTATGAATTGATTTTATTATTTCCAACCTAAAAAAATACTCTTTAAGCCATAATTACTTTATATATCATGGTTATACCTTTTAAAAATAAAACTGAAATATACATATATATATTAGGAGACATATTTGTTATGTTATGATACACATATGTATATATCTGAAATTCTACTTATTTCAATAAAATATTTTTATCTACACATTACATTTTCATATTATATGTTAATCTAATTCACGATCAATTAAGGTATTCATATCCAAGAACTTTTTGGTAATTTCTGATAACCAATGAAAATGGTAATTGAAGAACAATTGAAGTAACATTATTTTATGTACTGTCATTTTCTCTAATTTGCAAAAATATTATGTTCGTCATTGACATGTCACTTTGACTTATTTTATCCCCAGTGTTTTTTTCCACTAGAAAAAATGTGTTTTTTTCTCCTTGTATTATACTGAAGTCCATTTTCACACCATTAACTAAAAATATGGCTTGCTTTATTTGAGTATTGATCCTTACACTTGTGATGGTGACTAGCCAAGCTTTCAAGTATTCAGGTAATTTGTCTAGAACAAGTCATCAGAAACATAATGGTATAAAGCAATACAAACTTTATCTTACATGACAGTAGGTTAGAAGAATGCCACAGGTCTTAATCAGCTGAATCAAAGGTCCCATTAGAGCTTCATTACTTTCTAGAAGTTCTAGGAGCGCTCAGGGATTAATCTCTTACCATCCCCAGCTTCTAGAGGTTGCCAGTGTCCTTTAACTGGTGGCCTCTCCCTCCATTTTCAAAGCCAGCAAATGAGGTTGAGTCCTTCTCACATCCCAATGCTCTGATCTCTCTCTTCTGCAGTTACATCTTCATCTTGGATTCTCTGATTCTTGGCCTTCTTTTTTACTTTTTTGGGATGACTGTGATTACACTGGCCTCTCCTACATAATCCGAGATAATTTCCCTATTTTAAGGTCAAATAATTAGCATTACTTAATTTCATCTACAACCTTAATTCTCCTTTGCCATGCTACCTAATATACTTACAGATTCTAGGGATTTAGGACATGGATATTTGGGTGTAACACTATCATGCTCACCATAGGGCTATTCCATTTCATTCAGTTCAGAACTTCTATTTGCTGCCTCCTGCCCTCCTCCTTAGACACCACTCTACCTTTGTGCCTTTACCCATAATCTTTTCAATTAAATAAAAATGACCCATTCTGTCCTCCTTCCGTAATTGTACTAGAACTTCTGCCTAAAATCTAACCATCCTCCCTCTATAAAGCCTCACCCTACTACTACAGCTAGTCATCTATTCCTTTGCTAAAAATTTTAGAATATTTATTAACTTTATGAAATAATAAAGTTTATATATTTTCTCCAGTTTTGTTTTGTTTTCCCTTCCAGTTGCTTCATTTCCTTAAAAGTACTTGAATCTCCATGGAGTAGCAGCTAAATTATATTACTTTTCATGTGTTTGCTGTGCTTAGGTACATGTTGTTCACAGACTTTGATTAACTCTCTTTCCATAACAGGAAACTATTTTATGATTGAATAGAATAAACTTATGTGAGAGGAACCCAGCCATGTCACTTTATTATGTAGACATTTAAAATCACATAGAAACTTCTAAAAGCAAAGAATAAAATGATAGAATTTTAATCCAATAAAAGAGAAGCTGATGCCAGTATTAATTTTCACACTTTTGAATTTGAAAAAAAAAATGCTTTTTGGTTGGACTTCATATATAAAACTAAAACTGAGGATACACTGAGTAAGTTTGAAATCAATTAAATATTTAATACAATTATATCACTTGTTTTTATATGGTCTTTCAAGGTGACTACCCTCAGGTATATTCTTTCTGATCTTTACAAGTAAAAGAGAAAATACAATTTTTTTTCAAGTAAACTCTCTCTCTCTCTCTCTATATATATATATATGTGTGTGTATACATATATATAGTATTCAATTTTTTTTTGAACAATTGTTTTTCAAGTAAAAACTCTCTCTCTATATATATATATAGTATTCATAATACATCTCGTGCGTTTGGGGTTCTTTTAATGAGAGTGATCCTAGATAATATATTGCCTCTTCAAAATAGGGGTAGCTAGAGTAGCTTAGGGAAACACTCCCTAATTGCTTCTGTGCAATGCAGAATGTTGTTTCATTTGCTACATGGTAAACAGTACAGGCTTATTATAACTATTTGGCAGGCTGCCATACCATAGCTACCTTACTTGTTTGTCTTTCTTCCTAATGTAATTTTCTACCTTCTATGTAACAGAAAGTTTAGGAGCTGTATGGACTAAGGCAAATATACTNTATATATATATATGTGTGTGTATACATATATATAGTATTCAATTTTTTTTTGAACAATTGTTTTTCAAGTAAAAACTCTCTCTCTCTCTCTCTCTATATATATAGTATTCATAATACATCTCGTGCGTTTGGGGTTCTTTTAATGAGAGTGATCCTAGATAATATATTGCCTCTTCAAAATAGGGGTAGCTAGAGTAGCTTAGGGAAACACTCCCTAATTGCTTCTGTGCAATGCAGAATGTTGTTTCATTTGCTACATGGTAAACAGTACAGGCTTATTATAACTATTTGGCAGGCTGCCATACCATAGCTACCTTACTTGTTTGTCTTTCTTCCTAATGTAATTTTCTACCTTCTATGTAACAGAAAGTTTAGGAGCTGTATGGACTAAGGCAAATATACTTTTTATGCTTGATGTCTGGAGTTTCAAAAATATTGAGTTTCTTCTGTTGTTTCTTACTCATTAAGTATGGATAAGCTTATAAAGCTTACAAACACAAGTAATTGCCTTTGTATGTTTCAAGATAATGATGTATCAGCGATATAAGCTCTCTGTAATGGACATCAGAGATTTGTTATGAACAGAAGAATTAAATACCACAAAACATTTTATATATACATATATCTACATGTATGTAGAATACTATATGCAAAAAAATGTATTGTTGGCTAATTTTAAACTATGTGGAAGGCTCTGAAGGTGACTCTCCTGAAATTTAAATATGGCAGAAAATCTTGATTCAATGGCCACAGAAAGATTAATTCTGTTTGATGATTTGATATGTTTTTGGGTGGAGGGATAAACAATCCAGCTAGTCCTAAGATATAACACCAAACAATACTGAAATAGGATCTCTTCTTTCTAAGTGTAAACAATACCCTGATATCCTCAAAGTTCTTACAGCTTATATTCAGTGAATAAAATTTAAAGTTTTATTTGACCAAAAAAACCCTAATTATATTAAAATTATTTTTTACTTACATAATGGATTTGTGTGTATTCAAGCAGAGAATGTTCATGGGAGAATACTGCATTAATTTAGAGAAAAGGGATAAATGAGAGTTTCTTTACATATTTATCTTCTTTATGACTCATGAGAGCACCTACCAACATGACAGCAGCAAATGATGTGATAGCAATGTAGAAACTTCAACCTATTGGTCAGGTGGGCAGGTAATAGTTCAGAAAAGTAAGCTTGGAAAAAGAGAAAGAGAGACAGAGACACATAGAGAGGGAGGGAGACTGGATTACTATTGAAAAAAATGGGTTGGGGAGCCTGGGTGGCAAGTTAGTTAAGCATTGGACTTTTTACTTTGGCTCCATCATGATCTCAGGATCATGAGATTGAGCCCCTCCTCGGGCTGCATGCTCAGCACAGAACCTGCTTAGGATTCTCATTCTCCCTCTGCCCCTCCCTGCCCCCTCAAATAAAGAAAAGAAAAGAAAAGAAGAGAAGAGAAAAGAAAAGAAAAAAGAAGTGGGTAGGGGTGCCTGGGTGGCTCAGTCAGAAAGCTTCTGACGCTTGCTTTGGGGTCGGATCATGATCTCATGGTCTGTGGGATCTAGCCCTGTGTTGGGCTCTGCTCGCACTCTCTCTGTCTCTAAAAATAAATAAATAAACAATAACAACAACATCAACAAAGGACAGGTAAATTAAAAATAAGAGGAAGAAAAATATAAACTGGTACTCCAGATCAGGAATACTAAAGGAAGTGCCCAGAAGAAAAAAACAAAACAAAACAAAACAAAACCAGTCACAGCATTCCTGTGGGTCTAGCCAAAAGAGTAGACTTGAAGCTGAAATAAGAAAAAAAAAGCAAAAAGAATAAATCCCACTTAATATTTCTTAATTTTTAGATGTTATATGAGAAAATTAATTTTCATTTATTTATTTACTTTTTTTTTTTTAATCTGAAGAAATACCCTAGAAGGTATGTGTTATTATCATTTTAATGATAATTAAATTCTGGCTCAGAGACTTCAAACAATTGCAATAAATTTTTTTTAAAAATCAGGAGAGTTGAGATTCAAAAGCTTATACTTTCAAACTCCAGGGAGTGAAGGTGGAAACCCTGGAGTAAAAAACTACCATAAAGTAACATAAATTCTAAACATTGTTGCATAAAGTGAAATGAACAGGGGTATCCTTTTCACATGCAAGTAAGGTAGCTAACTGCATTATAATAGTGACTTAACCCCCAGGGTAGAGAGGTTACTTTCTTGAATACTTCAGCTAAAGAGGGTTGTGATTTGTAAAAGACAGTGACAATTTGTTTTGAGTTGCACTCTTAAGCAGGCTTTTAGAGAAGACACATGGACTTAATTCAAACTGCCTTTTAAAATAGGTTTAGTTTGGTTGATCTAAAAGTTGTTTTAAGAAAAAAAATGATATTTATCACAAATAGAAAAGAACTTGGTTAAAGAATAATAATGAAAAAAAGTCTATAGAAGACTTAAATTAAAAATATTATCACTACTTTTAAAACTTTCTATTGTACTTCCCACCGACCTCCCTACACACAGGTTAAAATTTTCCCATTTTCCACCAGATGTAACTTTTATTCTGAATTATTGCTCATTATTTCCTTCTCTTTCTTGTTATTTTTAACATATTTATGCATTCCTGAACAGCTACTGTTTAGTTTTTTTCATGTTTCTCAAGCTTGTAAACATTGGGTTATAGTGTATGTATTCTGTAGTTGTTTTATGTCCTTTAGTATTATGTGGCAACAACTGTGTGTGTGTGTGTGTGTGTGTGTGTGTGTGTGTGTGTGTGTGTTGAACAAACATGAAATGCAACCATACACATCAATGTGGATATATCTCTACCACATTATATATGGTTTTTTCCTTTGCTTTCAGGTATTCAATGGTATGTAAATACCAAATTTAACCATTCTCTTTTTATGGAAATTTGGACTGTGTCCATTCTTATTGTAGTTATTATTTGCCTTAGAGTGAGGCTTTTACTAGCAAAATAAATTTATTTGGGATTAGCAGAGAATTGCACTTCAAGACAAGCAAACTAAGATAGGCAAGTCTAGAGAACACAAAAGGGCCTGATGTTAAAGGGAAAAGAAGTAAGCTAGGAGGGCCTGTTATAGCTTCTCATTGGCTGGGTGTGAAGGTTTCTCACTGACTGGGCTGTTGTTGGGCAAGGAAAAATTCTTCCTTCCTCCTGCTAGGGTATGTAAAGTAAGATTTTTCCAGTTGGGGAATACTAGGTTTGCTTCTAAGGGTAGGTGCATAAGAGAACCCCCTTCAGGGCTTCCCGATTCTGTTTTTAATGAGGTTCTCTTTATTTTCAGAGTACTATACTCACGCAAACAATGTTCTGCAGGTAATAGGGTACAAACATCANATTTGTTTACAGAATAATGAATTAATAATAATTTATTTATTAATAAGAAATATTTATTTCTTAATTAATAAGAATTACAAGTGACATGTCTTTATGGAGAAATGATATATGTAAGTTCACCAGATTGAAATCTCATCTTTTAAGATAGAAACTAACATACCTGAAGGCATTTGAAATGTATTATAATTATATTTAATTAGATGGATTTCCTTTCATTCAAATCATTTCTATGGTTTCCTTTATCCATTGTTTGATTTCTATGATTCACATACTTGTGATTATGAAATAAAATGGCTTTGGGGCACCTGGGTGGCTCAGTCGGTTAAGCATCCAACTTTGGCTCAGGTCATGATCTTATGGTTCGTGGGTTCGAGCCCCGCGTCAGGCTCTGTGCTGACAACCAGCTCAGAGCCTTGAGCCTGTTTCAGATTTTGTACCTCCCTCTCTCTCTGACCATCCCCTGCTCATGCTCTCTCTCTCAGAAATAAATAAAACATTAAAACATTAAAACAATTTAAAAAAGAAAAAAATGGCTTCAAATTTTTAAAAATATGTATAAGATTTACTATTAGATTTAGTTAATAGATTATACTGTCTCACATTTCCACATCAAAGCCTAGGAAATGTAGAAACTGAATACATTCCAGGAACATTTTCCAATACAAAACTCAATTTTCTTCTGAGACAAATGAACGACTCATGGTGGAGGCTTATAAAAAAAAAAGCTTCCAAAGTTATGTATTGGATTTTCTTCTTTTCACAACAGTAAAAGGGCTTTCTGGTGAGAAAATGTGAAGTTAATAAACTCTGTTTCAATACATCTTGTGTATCTGCAATTCTCTGTTCCTTTAGCCAACCTCCTTTCTAAATGAGAAGTAAATTGACTTTCCAGGCAAAGAAACAAACACACATTAGACAAATTCTAAGTTCAGCCACAGACTGAGCTAACCAATTAGCATTATTATTTTTTAAATATGTAAATATACTGCATGTGACATCTTCTCAAAATCCATTTAGAATTCTTGGGTTTCTGTTGTAGCTTGTCTTCCCCATCAATATCCTGCCTTCTCACATACAGGCAAAGCCTACTAACTGCCCACTCATTACAACTTATCTTAGGGACTTCAGGTATGTTTTCAATATTATGTTAAGGCTTCTATAGATTTACATGTCAAATATTTGTTGAATGTCCTGAAGATTTTATTACAAGTTTGCTCATTACTACATGTTTTCCAAAAGGAAAAAAAAATTAGCAGATACTGCACTTTTCTACTTTGTTTTCAAGTAAAAGTCTTTGTTCCCAGAATAGCAACCCTCCTGCGGCATGCCCCTCACTTCCCTCCAGGTTTGTACACTTTTTTTTTTTATTTTTTTAATGTTTTTATTTATTTCTAGGAGAGAGAGAGACAGCGTGAGCAGGGGAGGGTCAGAGAGAGAGGGAGATACAGAATCTGAAACAGGCTCCAGGCTCTCAGCTGGCAGTCAGCACAGAGCCCGACGTGGGGCTCGAACCCACGAACCACGAGATCATGACCTAAGCGAAAGTCGGACGCTTAACCGAATAAGCCACCCAGGCGCCCCCAGGTTTGTACACTTTTTGATCTACCAATAGTTTACTGCAAACATATAAGGGGGCATCCTTTCATAATCTGTGAGTTCAGTGATTTTGACTCTACCATCATGCTCTGCTCTACTGTTCATTCCTGCTTATTGGAACAGCAGATCTATCTGGGACTCTGCATGATAATCCATGTAATTTCCAATGGTATAGTTTACTGAGCATTCACAGAGTCAGTTATTGCAGCAATTGCAAAGAAAATTAAGTCTCATTTTTTACCTTAAAAATCTTAGAGTTGATGGGAAAAGTAAATTAATATATTCTAAAGTATATAAGATATACTATATAAGATATAATCACATGAGAAAGAAAATAGAAAGTGCCATTGAGAACACCTCAGTAGAAAAGATGAGAGCATTTACTCTTACCTTGTGAAATTAGGAGAAATGTTATTTATTCTCTCTCTCTCACTCTCTCTCTCTCTCTCTCTCTCTCTCTGTTGTGGTTCTAGTAGCATGCAGAAATATGTGGAAATAATATCCAATTTTCCAAAATTTCTCTAAGACTTGGAAACTTTATATTTTCTGCTCCTATCTTCAGTGGCAAATCATTCAGACTTCCATAAAGGATTCACCAGAGAAAGCCAAAGCACTTATATTATTTGGAATGTGAAACAGAAATTTCATATGTTAGACTTTATTGGAATGGAATTTCATATGTTTCCATTAAAAAAATGTCTGTAATGTATTCATTACATCGTTACCTCCAACTCATCCCATGTTACCTTAGAACAGGAGTTAGTTAGGCATTCAAAACCAGCAATGCTTTCAGACACAACTATAAAGAAATTGACTTGTGTGATATTGAGGAGCTCCTGCTGAACACATGATTATTCAGCCATTCTTCTACAGCGTGGGTTGTTGAGCACTTTAGTCTCTCCCTGAATCCATGCCCTACACAAGGGGCAGCAGAGCACCATGAGTATGCGGCTTTGTGTGAGTACCATGTTTGTGCTTCTCTTCTTGGAGGTCCACATACTGTTTCCCATAGCACTCACAAAAGGAACTCTGATATTTATAGCTATTTTCTATTTCAATTGCACTTGAACCAATGGACATCAATGCATTTAGGAAAGGTCGACAAGTGTTCATTGCAATTGCTATTTAAGGACATTAAATCAACCATTGTCTTGCATTTCTTGATAGGAGTGCATATCTTTGAATAGAGCTTAATTCAAAAGGAGAAAAAAAATTGAATAGGCTATTTAGGAGCTACATATTTCAGTTATATACAGCACCCAGGAGGCTTGTGATTGCTTTTAGATTAATCCTAGTTTTATGCTGGGATGAGTATTAGACTATGACTCACAAAACTATAGTCTAAGTCTAAATTGCAGTATTTAATAACTGAAATCATGGAAATTATCATGTGAGGTCATAGCCTATCCAGTCTTGAGGTTTGGGATCTCTACCCTGAGATTCTCTGGGGCAGTTCTGTATCCTTATGATGCATTCCCTGCAGTTCATGCTAGCTCAAGTACATTTCTCTTATTTGCAGTTTTCATAGTTGAATTATTCCAATTAGATAAATTATTTAAAGCCAATAGTCATCATATAATATTACATAGTTATAGACATACTCACTACTGATAATATATGTAACAAACAAATGTGATTCTTTTAATAATGACCAGATGAAAAGATACAGGGGCATGTTTCCAACACTACAATTCAATGCAAAAACAAATATGAAGAAAAATGCATGGATTTTAATAAGGAGTAAAAATAAAGTGACACTGCAAGTAGATAAATTATTTAATAATCAGTTCCTCAAACTAATGTCAATCAATATAGAGAATTTCCTAATGAATAATCATAATAAATGGCTGAAAAGAGTCCATTTCAAAGTGTAGGAGGAAAATATAATGGCAAACTCTTGACCTTTTTGAGTCATGCTATCAATGAAGAAAGAATCTGAAACAGGGCCGTACTACACAGCTACATAATAGCCCCATTATGAGAATGAACTATCCGTGTCTTGTAACTGGATATGAGTCTCTGAGTAGTGTCAGGACCTTTTAAATGTCAGAATTTTCTGGCTCTGGGTCTCTTCTGTCTGTTCTGCATGGAACATTGTGACTGGTTTGCAGTAAATGGATAGTTTCTACTTAAAAATTTCCTGAATTCTCCATTATAATCATACATGATAATAGCTGAATGAAGAAAAATGAAGGGAAGTTGGAAAGTACTAGAGAAAAGTTTGGTTGAAATTTTAAACTTACATTAACCTCACAGTGGGAATGTAATAAGCCAAAACTCCATACCTTCAAAGTAAATACTTGAATTTTACTAAATGCCTTATAAAACATAAGTACTTTGAAAGACATGCTTCCTATTTAAAATATTTATTTGTCCAATATATTGATCTCCATTGTTGAAACATGGTAATATTTAAAACTTAACAAATTTGATTGCTTAAAAAAAAGTCTTTAAATTCCTAATCGGATGTGTTTTTCACCCTCCTTAATCTTCTTCCAAACACATATAATTAACATAAATTCATGTAGCTCTTATGGGATGCTGACCTTGTGATTCAGGTAATGTAAATATATTTTTTTATATCTAAGATTTGTAAATAAGAGAGAGGCTCTCCAATGCTCTTGAAGCATGCATTTGTTTTTAAGGTAGAAATATGCCTGTTTTCCTTTCAAAACTGTTTTTGATCTACTTCAAAATTTTTCAAGAATCAATAACTTCTGTATCAGAATCTCTCCTTTAGAAGTTATCTCAGAATTTTGTGAGACCTTAGTGTCCAGAACCAAACACAAATAAAGCCTATTTTTTAAAATCTTTTTTAATCTTTATTTATTTTTGAGAGAGAGAGAGACAGAGTGCGAGTGGGGAAGGAACAGAGAGAGAGAGGGAGACACAGAATCTGAAGCAGGCCCCAGGCTCTGAGCTATCAGCACAAAGCCTGACACGGGGCTGGAGCTCATGAACCGAGAGATCATAATGTAAGCCAAAGTCAGATGCTCTACTGACTGAGCCACCCAGGTGCCCCAAATAAAGCCTATTTTGAGAAATTAATGAAAATCTTTATTTTAAAATGGATCAACTTTAAATGATACTTTTAAGTAGAAGACTCAGTATAAGAATTCTGATAAATATCTGAGTTTGAAGCATATGATGGTTCTCTGACAGTCAACATTATTTTATTATCCATTAGAAGATTCTCTCACTTAACAAGTGAATGTAAACATAGATTTTTGAAATAAATATAGCCAGAGTGAAATAAGATTTTTTAAAATTAAAAAAAAGGTGAAGAGAAAAATGACCCCAGTGCAATATTTATGTGAATGTATTTCTAACAAACTCTATGTCCTAAAAATATTTTAGAATAACAATGGATTTACTCTAATCCTATCATTATTTTTGCTTTGTCTAAATAAAATTAAAACTGTGAGGGATTTTTTTACATATATTAAAAATTGCTGAGAGGAAAATAAGTGTAAAGATTTAGTTTAAAAATATTCAAAATAAGAGATGCCTGGATGGCTCAGTTAGTTAAGTTTCTGACTTTAGTTCAGGTCCTGATCTAATGGTTTGTGGGTTGGAGGCCGGCATCCGGCTCTGTGCTGAAGCTCAGAGCCTGGATCCTGCTTTGGATTCTGTGTCTCCCCTTCTATTTTCTCCCCCCTCAACCCCCCGCCCCTCCTGCTGTGTCTCTGTCTCTCTCAAAAATAAACATTTAAAAATTGAAAAAAAAAATTAAGTACTCAAAATAATTTGAGACAAAAAAATCAATATTTTTCCAAATTTTACCTAAAATCAGAAAATATCTCTTGTTTAGTGTTAATATTAAATATGACTTCTTTTGGGGCTTGGGTAGAATATATTAGAGAAAAAGGAAGGATTAAACATTTATTTCATGAAGATTTTGGTTAAGGATTTGAAACAATTCCTCTGAATTTATACCCTTTTTTTTATTTGCAGAAAAAAAAATGACTCTATTTTAGCCAAGAAAATAGGAACAAGTTGAAATTCTAAATTTTCTAATAAAATTACTAATTTATTTCAAAAATATAACTTAGTTTCAAATTATTTATCTTTAAATATATGGTAATGACTATTAATGGCTGTTTCTTTTCTTCTGAAAGCTAAAGTTAAATATGAAATAGCATATAACATGCATATAAACACTGAGTTTTAAAATAACCAGGTTTCCAAAAAACAAACAAATAAATAATATAACTAGGTTACAAAATGAGATTATGCTAAATTTTCTAAACTTAAGGCAAAAAAAAAGTTTGTTTCTTGTTTGATAGGAGAATATTAGTAGAAATTATTGAGACCAAAACAGATTTTTAGATTGCTTTGTGAGAATCTTTTTTTATGGTTATCATAGTTTTATGCATAACAGATAAAAATAACGATCAAATTGAGGCCCCTTGATTGTTGTTATAAGGACATATGGTCTCTCAATATGCTTCTAAAAATTATCCTAAGAGTGGAATAAGTAAGGTTTACATATCCTTTCATTGTTTGCAAAGCACCAAAAACATAATAACTTTTATATTTTTGTCAGTATAGTATCTGCCTTTTCCTGTATTTTGTACCATTAGAAAAGTTGAGTTAATCATACTTTTCCATTCGTAGCACAAAAGTACAAACATAAGCTTACTTCACTCATGAGACCAATTACACATACAGTAAAAGGCAAAAATTCAGCTTCATTTTTTTTCACATACTCAGAAATTCCTCAATAACATCTACTAAAGTTAACCATATATTTCCAATTTTTCTCATAAGTAGTCACTTATACAGAGTTTATTCTGTCTTCTCTATTCTGTATAATCAGTCAATTTGCTATCCCTCTCCCTCTTTGCTATTTGCTTTCTAGTATTTCTTGATACTAGAAATTCATTGCATGTAATACAATTTATGCTGTTATCTTATTATCTGTTAAGGCAAGCATTCATTTTCCTTTCCATTTGCTCTATAAAAGCTAATGTACATATTTTGACACATTTTGAGTTTAGTTCTATAATTTAATATGCGTCATTTTTATTTTGTACTGGATATCTTGGAAAATAAACTATGTATTAATCTGCTGTTACTACTCATATGTTGATGAGTAGTAATTATTTTTCTCTAATTATTTTCTCCAAGAATATTTCAAAAATAATTCTTTGTATAATTAAATATTAGTAATTTTATAAATCTCAGAGTATTTTTATTGTGTCCTCATATTTAATGTTTATTTATCTCAAAAAATTAATGTTTTAAATTCATTGTCTTGACTAATTTGAAAATATTACTTTCCTCAAGTCACAAATGAATTTTCTCTCCTTGGGATTTTTTCATACTTTTTAATATGGGTTTTTATTTTCCCCCAATCCATTATCTGTCATTTTACTGATGTCTTCAAGATTGCAGTTTGAGAAGGAAACAGTAGCCGTTTCTAGCAAGTAACCTTTTCTTTAATGTTTCTCTAATTCCTTTTAATATATGTATCTTTTTCATTAAATGTAATCTCTGAAAGGGCAGGAACCATATTTGACTGCATCATTTAGTATCTCTTCCACTTAGTATATTGTGTGTCCTTGGTCACATTTTCTGGAATTAATTAATATATAAATACAAATATTTGAACAAATACAAATGTTTACACACAGAAAAAGTGCCATATCTAAAGATTGAGTCCAAATTCCATGTTTCACCAATGAAATACTGTACATATATATTTGCTTTGTGATGAGATACTATACGTATAAATGAGAATTACATGGGCTTCTTAATTTCTGTGGAAGAATCTGGTCTTTATATGACCAGGATCAGCTTGTCTGAATCCTAGTCAGCCCCAAGTTTTTGGATAAATTCTTGCCTTCTCCCTGTTCCTCATCTTTTTTTTGTCTCTCTGACTCTTCATTTTTCTTATATTCAAATGATCATATACTCAACTTGTTGAAATACAGGTATGTTCCAGTGAGCTTTGGTTAAAGGACATTGAAAAACCAGAGAGAGAAAAGAAGCACAAAACAACTTAGAAACAGTCAAAATGAGTCACAAAAGGGATACTCAAAATATTTTAAATTTTTGTTGTGTTGCATTAAAAGCTGTAATCTCAGGTCTACTTTCTAAATAAGTCTCTGCAATTCAAATCTATCTTGTCAGAATTTCTTGGAGTTCATGGTCAATGCAGCTTTGGTAGAGAGAAGGTTCTTTTTAAGCTCACAACCAGCTCTATGTCCCATTAAGAAAGAAATAAACACAAATCAATTCAGAGAATATTACCTCTGAAAAAATTTGTTGTGCCTCTTTACTAATATTTATGTCTAAGCATCGGAGTTAGTTTTATACAATCTTCCTGACTTTTTGTTACCTATGCATAAAGCTGTTAAAAAGCTCTCTGTTTAGCTGAGATGGTCTACCTTAAAAAAAATCATACAGGCAGCTACCAATATAAAACTATGGTTTATTATTGAGAAACTCTGAGTTTTGTTTTCATTTTGGTTCTTAAGAAGTTTGACAATTCTTGGCATATCATTTTGTCTCCTTGTGAAATTCCTTGCTGTGAAATAGAGCTGATCTCCTGGTGGGGGATGTGTGAAAATGATTAAGTTCAAGAAAGGTTGCAAGGGAAAGAAAGGTGCCACCCAAGTTCAATGTATAATTATTTCACTAAATCACAATTTTCTTGATGTTCACATCAGTGGCCTACTCTTTATGCAGCAATAACTGATTTAGACTTCGTTTATAAAAAGGGGGAAAAAAAGTAAGAACAAAAAGGAAGAGAATTCATGACACAAAGCAAAGAGAAATTACAGCAATATGAACTCTAACACTGTAGCATTCTTTCACGGTCTGGTACTTTTTAATCTTGAGTCATAGATGGAAAAATAAAGGAAAGAAAAAAAGCACAACCATTGTACAGTAGGCGAAGCAAGTGAGATTGCTTGGATTGATTACCCTGAACTCCAGAAAACAGCTACAGAATGTCTAGAATTCTGCAGACATGACTACTATGGTCCTGAGTAGTCACTCAACAGCTTTCATTTTCAGATAGATTACCTGGGTGCACCAATTTTCTGTCTCAAACCCTTTATTTCAGTGTTGATTTGGAAATAACGCATGGCCATAGTATTTCTTTTGCTGCCTATGACCCCATAGATAATTTTGTTCCTGATAGCATAACAGCTTTTACTTGGCAAATAAGAATATGAGAAAAACACGGAGTTATATTAGCTGTTTCATTTCACAATAATTCTACTGGGCTCATAAAGTTCAATCTATTTTTTTATTATTTTTTTAGTGTCTCTGAAGTCAGGTAGGCCTGGTCAATTTGGAAGGTTTTAGGAAAAATAGATAAAAAATAATAAAATTAGGTAAGTGCTAAATTGATTTTCATAATTTCTTAAACAATAATTAATTAATATGATCTTTCTATGAAAGAAATGTCTCTTTTTGGAGTATGTGAACTTTGTAAACACATACACACACACTAACACACATTACATTATATATTTAGGAAATATTTCTGTGTATATTCAGAAAGTTAATATAAATTCTAATACTCTTTTATGGGTGCATGCAATTTTTATAAATATTTTGGAGGACAGAAATGCTGGCATTGTTTTATATAAACAAGAAAAAGAAGCATTTTAATACATCTGTGTAGAGAAGGATTTCAGGTGAACATTCATGGTATGGTTTAATTAGCCACTCCTTATTGTGATATTTATACATGGTTATTAAATGTTGTTTCCATTACAAATATTTATATATGTTGAAAAATGATCATTTATGAAGTTATTTTTTTAGGGGTAGCAAAAGTGAATGCTGCATGTACAGTATGATCTTGACTAAAAATAGGCTGAAAGGTAAAAATCTAGATTGATGATAGATTTATTGGGACATGAAAAAGACTGAAGATAAAAGAGACAAAAAGAAACAGAGAAAGGAATAAGGAAGGAAGGAAGGAAGGAAAGGAAGAAGGGAGGAAGAAAAGGAGGAAGGGAGGAAGGGGTTAGCTAGAAGCAAATTAAAGAAATATTAAGTGTTATACTTCTATGAGGAATCTGATCCCAAGTGAGTCTTAAATGCTGTTAGATGTTCCAAATTTTCTCTATTGGTATATATTTCCTATAGCCAGAAAAATTTTAAATTAATTTTAAAAATAAAAAACTTTATTATTCTTACATTCTAAATTCATGCCCCAAAATCATACTCTAATATTAACATTACTCAAACATAAAAAGTCATGTAATCAAGAACTATTATATGTATGTATATAATCAGAAACATTTATATTAGCTCCTCACATCAGAATTCATATGGTTTCCCATAAACTTGTTTAAATGCCATATTGCTCATGAAATGAACATTTTTTATGACCCAATTCTATGTGATTTTTTCATTTTACAAATATCATGTTTTAATTTATTATTTTAATATTTTATTTAAATTCCATTTAGTTAACATACAGTGTAATATTAGTTTCAGATGTACAATATACTTCTATACAACACCCAGTGCTCATCACAATAAGTCCATCCCTTATACCCATCAACTATTAACAAATCTCATTTTTAATAAAGTTTATTTATTATTGAAATTTATGAGGTCGATATCTGTAAAAGAAAGTATTGTGATTACTACTGCCAACTATTGAATATTAACCTCTAACCTAAAGAATGCCTATACATCATGGAAAAGTTAATTCTAGTCAGAAGGGTAATACTCAGTGTGCAGAGGTGGGGATTGCATTATTGTTTATGCTAACTTCTAACTTTCACATCAGTGATAGCACTGGTAATGTCATTTCCATAAGTCTCAATCCATTATTTGCCCTCACTTTGGAACCTAAGCAAACCCACATCAACAACTCTTTTAGTTGGGGCACAGGGTGGGTCATAAAGAACATTGCGAAATCAGTACCTGTGCTGTCAAAAATGTTTAATTCCTCCTTTCAATATTCTTGAGATAGTTTTCCTCTTTCATAAATCAAGTTCACAGCTACTGAATTCACAGAGATAGTCCCTTCCTCCAGTCTCAGGCTTCTGTCTGTCTGTCTATCTGTCATCTATCCATACATCTATCCATCCATCCACATTTATTATGGAAAGAATATGAGGCTAAGACAGAATGAATGGATTTAAGTCCTAGTTATTTGATGTAGTTTTGTAATATAAAGTATCTGTAAAGGATATTTTTCACAAGTCACACAAGACTGTGTAGACATTCTAATTTTTTTTGTATTTTATTTTATTTTATTATTTACTTATTTATATATTTTTACAAATAGTTTATTGTCAAATTAGTTTCCACATAANCATTTGTCTGTATATATATATTTTGTACACTCTTACAAGTCTTCTAGAACTAAGTTGTATACAAATTTGTTATGAAAGTTTAGATTTTTAATATGTTCTGCACATGTATCATGTTATGAATTTTCATTGTAAAATACATGCTAGTTTAATTAACTATGTAATGTTAACCATAGATGTAAAAAAATGTATTTAAGCCTATCTCTTCTTTTTTATGTGCAGTTTACTCTTAGATTTCCCTTGTCATTAAAAAATATATTCCAATTTAATATTGATATAGTGAGATTGTTTTCATAAATATATTAGTTTTTATATTTTAATTTGTTATAATATATGCTTACTGGATTATGAAATTGAGGGCCTTAATTTTTCTTACTTATTGAAGCAGTATTTTTATACATTTATGATATTAATCCCATTTTTGTTATATTTGTTGCAAACTGGTTTCTTAATGTTTGTCTCCCTTTCAATAATTATGGTCTTTCATCATATGAATATTTTTGCTTAATATATAGCCAAATGATTTCTTTATTTTACATGCTATTTTATATCCAATGACCATTGAATAATTTACCCATATGGACTTCTTAACACATACATACACACACACACACACACACACACACATACATATGTATATATCATTTTTCCTATTAAACATTTAATATAATTGAGCTCTTTTCTGGCATTAAGTTTGAGATAAATATCTGTCCTTTACATACTGAAAAGAAATGATATCTTTATATTTTATGCTTGAATATATTCCCAATTTTAAATTTAATATATTTATTATATACTACACAACTTCATAATTATTGCGCTCATTGATTTAATGGTTAAAAATTATAGCCTATTTTATTCTATGAAATATCAAGGCTTCTCATCATCATTTTTTCACGTGAATCTTTATTTTATACTTCTAGATGAACTTAAGAATAATTATTTTCTAGTTTTAAAAACTAATGGAAATGTTCATTGAAATCTACTAAATAGATTAATAGGCTAATTTGAGAAGTAAGGTATCTTTGACAATATTGAACATTTTCATCAAGGAACTTGTTATTCCATTACATTTATTTAAATTATTCTGTCCATCACTTAAATTCTTGTTTTCTAGTGCATTTATAGTTGTCATTATGTTTATTATTTATTTTGGACAAATCTTGCTAATGATATCATTTATTATCATCTTATATAGTTGATTATTTTTTTTACCTATAAAAGTTGCATTTAAAATCTTTTGAAACAGACCAGTATTTTTTACTTCCCTTTTTTTGAGCTGGTCAGATAGGCAATCAAACATACAACATTAAAATGTATCCTCTTGGTTTTCAATATTTATTTTATTAGTTTACTTTCTTATGTCATTGATTTAGGATAAGAGTGAGCATCCTAAGTCTTGTTCTTTATTTTTTTTATAGATGCTTTTGTCAGTGGAATATTTAAACATTAACCATGACTACTGCCCTTGGTTTGATATAATTCTTATTTTATTATGTTGAAGAAATAGCCTGTTCTGGTTTTGTTGTTTTGCTAGGAATGGATGCTGAATTTGATCAAATCTATGTTTAGCTTATTTTAATCTAATTTGCAGCTAATGACTTTCCTAATTAGATCATTCTTGGATTTTAGAGATAAACACAAGTTGATCCTGGTATATTTATTTTGAACATGATACTTAATTCAATTCACTAGTATATTATACAGAGTTTTGTCTGTGCTTGTAAATATGCTTCCTTCTAAAAGCTTATAAGATATATGAAGAGTTCAAAAATACAGTGAGAAATCCTTTTAACTGTATTGTATGCTTAAGTAATTTCAATAACATTGACTTAATCTATTGACTATAAATGTTAAGAAAATCTCACATAAAATAGTTTGGAATCAGTATCATATGGAGTACTGAAAGATAATCTGCTGTTGTGATACTTGTTATTTCATCTAGATAGTGATATATTCAAATTTTATCTCTTTAATTGATTCAACTATGATAAATTCTATTTCCTTAGAATATTGTACAGTTTATTATAATTTTTAAATTATAGCCAACTGATTGACATAATCCTCTTTTGTTTTTTGTAATATATTTAATCTATATATATTCTATTACTCATTGATATTGCACGTCTTTGTGACTTCCTTTATCCATTTTTTATTCACAGGAATATGTCTAATATTTTCAGTTTTTAGAAGCTCTTTTTTTTAGATTTGTTTTCTGTACTAATTTTTTGTAAGTCATCCATGTCTTCTTTGTAAATATTCTACTTTATTTTTGTGATTTTTTAAAATATTCATTGTCTTGGTTATTTAGTTGTGCAATTTTAACTTTTCCATCTTATATTTAACATATTAGGAGGCACTGGATGGCTCAGTCAGTTAAGTAACCAACTTTGGATTTTGGCTCAGGTCAGGATCTCACAGTTCGTGAGATGAAGCTCTGTGTCAGGGGGGCTTAAATGAACTTAAAAAAAAATTTTTTTAACATTTAGAATTGTAACTGTAGATATATATATACATCTACATTCCATTATTTTGTTTGCTATGATCTTTTTTTAAAATTTGAATTTCATTCATTTCTCATGATTTATTTTCTTTATCCTTCTATTCATAGCATTTATACTCTTCTTCAAAATGAAGTGATTCTTTGGGGGATTTAATAAAACCCAATAAATTTTAACACCTTAAATGGGTTTAACAACTTTAATTTATTAATTAATTAAGCAATTAATTAATTACTTTTAGAGGGGCAGAGGGAGGGGGAAAGAGAGAATCTCAAGCAAGCTCCATGCCCAGTGCAGAGCCTGATGTGGGGCTCAATTCCATGACTGTGAGATCATGACCTGAGTGGAATCATGAGTTGGACATTCAACCAACTAAGCCACCAGGCACCTTAATATCTTTCCTTTAAATTCTATCTTTCTAATATCAATTTTTGATCTTCTCTCATTTTTATTTATAAGTGCATGACATATCTTTGACATAATTCTGGTAGTTCTCTTACTACTTCACATTTCTTACTAGGAAGGTCTCATAATTCACTTACCTATGTTACTGATGGTAGAGATTTAATGCATTTTAAGTTTTGGACTCTTATGGTTTAATGCCTGTATGAACATGCTTGTACATGCATGTATTTCTCTTAGGTGTATACTTAGAAGAAGAATTGCTAGGTCATGGGATATGCACATATTCATCTTTAATAGACACTTCCATAGAATTGAAAATAGCTGTACCAGCTTACATTCCAAATAACAATTATGTGAGAGATCTAACATCTTTTCCCATACTTGTCACTTTGGTTCTTTGCTTTACCCAATCTTTAGGTGTAGAGTTATTACAAAGTGGTTTCAATTGTCATATCTCTAATAATTGATGATTTTTTGCAATTTTCATGTTTATTTGCCATTTAAATATCTTCTTTTGCAAAGAAACTGTTCAAAACTTCTGCCATTTTCATAAGGAGTTGTGGGCCATTTTCTTAATGGTTTATAGCAGTTCTTATATATTCTGGTTTAGAGTTAGTTGTCAGATGAATGATCTGTCTTTTGTATGTATCAGTACATATACAAATATATAATTTCAAATACTATATTTTACTCTTTAGGTTACCTTTGTATTGTTTTAATGCTATCTGTGATGAATAGATGTTCAAGTCACAGCCCTACTGGTATAAAGTCTCATCAAACAGTTCTTTCCTTTTCTTTATTTTAATTTCAGATTTTGTAGTTGTTTTTCATGAAAATGTTAGTTGATAGTAGTTACTTTACATTTTCCAGAAGCAGAATATCTAATTCATTCCCTGTCTCTCTCTCACTTCTCTTTCTCTCTATCTCTCTTCATAGATAGATAGATAGATAGATAGATGATAGAGTCACTTCCTATCCTCTTCCATCATGTTGGTATTTATAGCGGCTTTATTCATAATAGCCAAAACTTGAAAGCAATCAACATATCCTTAGTAGATGAATGGGTAAATAAACTATGGTACATCCAGACACTAGAACATTATTTAGCACTAAAAAGAAATGATGTATCAAACTATAAGAAGATATGTAATCACCTTAAATGCTTATTACTAAGTGAAAGAAGTCCATCTAAAAAGGCTATATACTGTATAATTCCAACTAGATGACACTCTGGAAAAGGAAAAACTATGGAGACAGCATAAAGATCAGTGAGTGCCAGAGGCTTGAGGGGAGGGAGGGATGAATAGGTGAAGCCCAGGGATTTTTAGGTCAGTGAAACTATTCTGCATGATACTATAGTGATGGATACAGGTCATTATACATTTGTCAAAACTCCTAGATTGTACATCACAAAGAGTGAAGCCTAATGCAAATATGGACTTTGGTTGATAATGATGTGGTAATATTGGTTTATCAATTATAGCAAATGTACCTCACTTGTATATTGATAGCAATAGGGCTGTGTGTATGGGAGGAGAGGAAATAGGCAGGGCTTCTTTATTTTTGACTCAATTTTGCTCTGACCTTAAGTTGTGATATATAAAAAATAAAACTGAGGGTGCCTGGGTGGCTCAGTAGGTTGAGCGTCCGACTTCGGCTCAGGTCATGATCTTACAGTTCGTGGGTTCGAGCCCCGGGTTGGGCTCTGTGCTGACAGATAGCTCAGAGCCTGGATCTGTTTCAGATTCCGTGTCTCCCTCTCTCTCTGACCCTCCCGTGCTCACGCTGTCTCTCTCTCTCTCTCTCAGAAATAAACAAAGCATAAAAAAATTAAAAAAAGGAAAACTGTTAATAAAATAAAATTAAAGGGGCACCTAGGTGGCTCAGTTAGATGAACATCAGACTTCAGCTCAGGTCTTGATCTCATGGTTTGTGAGTTTAAGCCCTGCGTCTGACTCTGTGCTGACAGCTCAGAGCCTGGAGCCTACTTCAGATTCTGTGTCTTCCTCTCTCTCTGCCCCTCTGCCACTCACACTCTGTCTCTATCTCTCTCTCAAAACATAAACACTAAAATTTTTAAATAAATTAAATAAAATTAAAATAAATAACTTGGAAAATTTTCTGATTAATTACAACAGAAAGAAAATAATCAATATTTACTAAGCCAGTAACAATGAAAAAGAGAAAATAGCATAGTAAAGTCCACATTAAAGAAAATAACATAGAAGGAATAAAGTATAAGTATTATTAATATATCATTTGTAAATGGGGAAAACATCCCTTTAAAACACAGAGACCAAATTAGTTCATTAGAAATTAATCCCAAGATTTTTTATAAACAAAAACAATAATAGATATCTAAAGCAGAGAAGTATAAAAAGAGTGGCTAAAGAGAAAAATAGAGATTTCAGAATGGAAAAAACTTGAGCAACAATGATAGGGAAAAAAATGTGAAACTTAAGGTCACAGCATTATGTGGGAAAGTTGGACATAGGAAGACTGGGGTATGTAATAATTATGTAATAATAATAGTACATACAATCATATAATAATGAAAAGGATAATGTAGGAACAAATATAAATGCCATAAAACACTTTACACAGAACAACAATAGCAGTAAACCATATAAAGAAAATACTCTTACATAAACTTGCTATAGTTTTCAGTGTATGGGTCTATATAAAGTTTAGGAAATAAATTGAAGATGACATGAGGAAATAGAAAAATATCCCATGCTCATGAAGTGACAGAATAGATATTGTTAAAATGTCAATACTACCCAAAGGAATCTACCCATTCAATGCAATCCCAATCAAAATAATACCAGCATTCTTCACACAGATAGAGCAAACAATTCTAAAATTTGGGTGACTCAGAAAAGACCCCAAATAGAGAAAGTAATCTTGGAGAAAAAAAAAATCAAAACTATAGGCATCATAATTCCAGACTTCATGCTGTATTACAAGCTGTAATCAAGACAGTATGGTACTGGAACAAAAACAGAAACACGGATCAACGTAACAGAAGAGAGAACCTAGAAAGGACCCACAAATGTATG
Source organism: Crocuta crocuta (assembly GCF_008692635.1). Classification (NCBI taxonomy): domain Eukaryota; kingdom Metazoa; phylum Chordata; class Mammalia; order Carnivora; family Hyaenidae; genus Crocuta; species Crocuta crocuta. The sequence goes on from NW_027531334.1 coordinate 10,533,191, forward strand.
GCCAACCAACCTTCAACAAAGCAGGAAAGACTATCCAATGGGAAAAAGGCAGTCTCTTCAGCAAATGGTATTGTGAAAACTGGACAGCAACATGTGGAAGAATGAACCTGGACCACTTTCTTACACTATATACAAAAATAAACTCTAAATGGATGGAAGACGTAAATATAAGACAGGAAATCATCAAAACCCTAGAGGAGAAAACAGGCAACAACCTCTTTGACCTTGGCCACAGCAACTTCTTACCAGATATGTCTCCAGAGTCAAGGGAAACAAAAGCAAAAATGAACTATTGGGAGCTCATCAAGATGAAAAGCTTCCAGTCAGAGAAGGAAACAATCAACAAAACTAAAAGGTAACTTACAGAATGGAAGAAGATATTTGCAAGTGACATATCAGATAAGGGTTAATGTCCAAAATCTATATAGAACTTATCAAACCCAGCACATCTTAAAAACAAATAATCTAGTTAAGAAATAGGCAGAAGATAGGAATAGAGATTTTTCCAAAGAAGATATCCCAGATGGGCAACAGAACATGAACAGATGCTCAACATCACTCATCATCAGAGAAATACAAATCAAAACAGCAATTAGATATCACCTTACACCTGTCAGAACGGCTAAAATAAACAACTCAGCAAACAACAGATGTTGGCAAGGATGCAGATAAAGAACACTTTTGCACTATTGGTGGGAATGGAAACTGGTGTAGTCACTCTGGAAAACAATACAGAGGCCTTGCACTGCTAAGTATTTGTCCAAAGGATATAAAAATGCTTATTTGAAGGGACACATGCACCCCTGTTTATAGTAGCACTATCAATAATAGCCCAATTATGGAAAGAGCTCAAATGTCGACTGACGAATGGTTAAGAAGACAGCACAGCTGGTGTTTTTCTGTCTCTTGTCTTCTGTGGGTGAGGTTTATTAATAGTAAAAATTTTCAGCATTCAACAGTATTATTCTGAATCTATCACTACAATTCAATAATAGGAACTCAATCTCTCTGTTGCTTTTGTTGTGAGTTCCTAGGATTTTAAACTTCTACCTAACCATCAGCTTTAGGTACAAATGGGTGAATTCCTATCCTTCTAATTTCTACTGTTTTTATTGTCATCCTCTGGAATTTTCTCCAGAGCTACAACATTAGCTTTTCTAAAGTTGAAAACTGAAGATACTACAAATTAATAATTCACTAATTAATCTTGTACCTTTTGTATCTCATCTATTATGAAAAAATATTTAAATATTGAACAAAAATCATTTTGATAATAAAAAAAGAAAACTGCAGATACTAGGAACAATTCATTTATATATCTTTATTTTAATTGTATCTAAATTTTAAATATTTTAAAAAAATGTTCCCTAGATTTTCTTTTTTATTTTCTGATCTTTATTGTTTTGCTTTAGTATCAAGTTATTTAAAAATACCATCTTATTTTCTTCTTAAATTTTCATTCCAGTCAATCTATGCTTTTTTTCCACCTCCTTTTTCATTTTTCTTTGATTTCATTGCCCTATTGTATTATTTTCAGAACATCTTTGTGAAGAATAGGTTGACTTCCTGGCACATTTTCTATGGAACAATTATGTATGACTGTAATACATACACGAAGTTTGCACCAAAACGCTAATGATTTGACTCTTAAACAATTTGAGGTCATTGTCTGGTAGCGCAACTATATATTGTCTGACTATTATTCTGTAGTAGATATGATAGATTTCAATATTGTTGAAAATATCCACTGACTTTCCTTATCCAACAATTATAATTTCCTGCTCTACTGACGTCAAATTACCACATGACTTGCTTTGGCCTATAAAACAAAAACAAATATTGAATCACTATATTGTATACCTGAAACTAATATGAAACTGTATGTTAACTATACTAGAGTTTAAATTGTTTTACAAGTAAATAAAATAAGGACAAAAGTAACTTTTTCTATTTCCTGGACAAAGTTTTGAGTCATGATTTCTTTTGTCTACTATATTAACAGGATATCCCAGGTATGGGCTCAACCTTTATCCTGGGAACTAATTAAAGAATATTTACAGCAGAACTGTATGTGACTTAAGAGGAGCATGTAATATGAGCAAGAAATATAATATTTTATTGTAAGTCACTAAAATTCAGAAGCTGTTCATTACTGTAGCAAATCCTAAATTGACATCAACTTCTATGAATACAAAATTATTTTGATATTTATTAATCTTGAATTTGGAGCCATCAGAATTCTTTCAACATTTTTTTTATTTTCAAGAGATAAAAGTATTGCAAAAATCAATGATCAGAGTTAGGTTGATTCTAACAGACTACTACTTCTAAAAACTAGACTAATAATTCATGAGGTCAAGTGCCACTCTTGCTAGAGGAGGGCTGAGAATGTTACAGAACCTTATTAAAGAAACTAATAAACTTATTAGACAAACTCAGTTTGTCTCCTTACAATCTTGGTAAATGGTTTGTCCCATGAATTTCTGTTTTTGTTTTTGTTTTTCTGATTTGCCTTGTCACTGTTTGTTACATATAGAGAGAACAAATAAATGTATCTATACACTAAAATTAATATATTTTACCTACTCAAATGTTTTAGCCCAAGATATGTCTGATGTTCCTTAAGACCTGTTTATAACATTATACATAACTCTTAATATCTTTTTTTTTATGAGTAAACATGTTCCAAAGACTGGCTAAGAACCTCAAATGCATTGTTTTATTGTATCCTCACAACAACTCTATAGGATCATTTACATTTTTTTTTTAATTGCCTCTTGATTCTTCAACCTTCCTCTCCTGTGATCTTGAGGCAAGAACTTTGCAAACTGCATACCCAGACTGCTTTGCTAGCAGGTTCCTAGTAGGTTCTGAAATAGGAGATACTAAACAAATGTTGGAAGGCAGTAAGAAAGGACAAGAGAATTCCTTCAATCTGTTGGTTTACTCTTTCTTTTCATGTTCCTTCAGTACTGCCAGTTGATTGCACCCTTCAAAATCTTTCAACACTCAAAGAACAGCCTCTTGCACCAACTAAATCGTTTTAGCAGCATCTGGGGAACATCTCCTACTGAGCAGTATGTATCCTGTTCACCCATCCTGTGAGCTGTTAGATTCTCACAATCTGAAACTCTTCTTTTTCCATTTTTTATTGAAGTCTAACAAACAGAAATGTGGCATAGTGTAAACAGTAACTAAATTTGGAGTTTATCGAATTTTAACAAGGTGAATATCCATCTAATCAGCATTGAGCTCAAGAGATAGGACATTATTGTCTACCTGAAGGTAATTGTTTTTTCCCTTCCTGTTTACTACTTTCAACTAAAGGTAAACATTAACCTGATTTTTAACAGCATAAGTTAGTTTTGCCCATTTTTGTACTTTATGTAAATAAAATATCTGCATCAGTCAGGGTTCAAGAAGAGAAACCAAACCAGTAGGACATACATAAAGAGATTTATTGCAAGGAATTGTCTCACATGACTGAGGACTCTGGCTAGGGAAGTCTAAAATCTGTAAGCAAGGACTTTAGGAAAAGCAAGCTAGAGCCCTCAAACAAAAGCTAATGCCTTAGACCATAGGCAAAATTTCTTTTACTTTTCTTAACTTTTCTTCTTTTCTTTCCTTTGCTTTTCTTTTTTCTTTTCTTTTCTTCTCTTTTCTTTTTGAAACCTCAGTTTTTTTTCTGAAGGACTTGGTACTGAGTGACTGCAGACTATTCAAATCAATTTCTCTTGCTTACAGTCAAGTCAACTGATTATGGATTTTAATCACATCTAAAAAAAACCTTCACAGAAATACCCCAATTAGACTTTGATTAAATACTGGGGACTAAAGCCTAGTTAAATTCTAACATAAAATTGGCCACGTGTGTGTGTGTGTGTGTGTGTGTGTGTACACACTCCCCACATCTTCTTCATCCATTTATCTAATGATAGACACTTAAGTTGTTTCCATATCTTGGCTATTGTAAATCATGCTGCAATAAATGTAGGGATACATATATCTTTTTGAATTTTTATTATTTTTTTTTGGGGGGGGGGTAAGTACCCAGTATGGCAATCACTGGATCATATGGTATTTCCATTTTAATGTTTTGAGGAATCTCCATACTATTTACAACTATACTTTCCATACTATGGTACAACAAAATTTGTTGTATCAATTTATATTCCCACCAACAGTGCATGAGGGTCCCCCTTTCTCCACATCCATATCAGCACTTGTTATTTATTGTCTTTTTGATTCAATCCATTCTGACTGGATGGAGGTGATGTCTCATTGTGGTTTTGACTTGCATCTCCCTGATGATTAATGATGTTGCATCTTTTCATGCGTCTGTTTGCCATCTGTATATCTTCTTTTGAAAAATGTCTATTCAGGTCTTCTGCCTTTTGCTTCAATTGATTGCTTATTTTTTTGGTGTTAAGTTGTATTAGTTCTTTATACATTTTGAATATTAACCCTTTATTGAGTATATGACTTACAAATATTTTCTCCCATTCAATAGATTGCCTTTTTTTGTTATTGTTGATGGTTTCCTTTGCTGTGAAAAAACTTTTTATTTCTGATGTATTCCCAGCAGTTCATTTTTGTTTCTGTTTCTCTTGCCTGAGGAAACATATCCATATATATGTCCAAGAGATTACTGCCTATGTTTTCTTTTAGGAGTTTTATAGTTTCAGGTGTCACATTTAGGCCTTTAATCCATTTTGAGTTTATTTTTGTGTATGGTGTAAGAAGCTTGTCCAGTTTCATTTTTTTGTATGTAGTTACCCAGTTTTCTCAACACTACTGAAAAAGCTTTCTTTTCCTTATTATATGTTTTGCCTCCTTTTTATAGATTAATTGACCAGGTAGGTATGGGTTTATTTCTAGGCTGTCTATATGATATACTTTTTAACTATGCATAATACAAATTAAAAATAAAAGGATGTAATAAATATATCATGCAAAATTAACTAAAATAAAGCTATACGAATATCAGACAAAATAGAAAGTAAGAAACATTGCTAGATCTAAAACAAATCTTTTTAATTAGTCCTACAAAAGTTTTACATTGGTCTTTTTCTTTTTTGGCTTGAAATATATAATGCAATTTTTCAGGAGTTTCCCATTTGAGAGACTAATTGAAAACAGACATACAATAATTGTATACATATTTTAAGTTTTATTTTTAATTATGGTAAAACAGAATATATTTAAATGACAAAAGATTAAATATAAGAGGGAAACGCCCAAATCCTAAGTCTGTAAACTGATAAAACAATCAGACCAGAAGTCTGATTTATTTCATAATAATGAAATATGTCATAATATTTCATAATATCATAATAATGATATAAAGAATTTGAAATAACAGATCTAATCATATTAATGGCATACATAGAATACAGTACACCCATTTAATTGAATTCATAATCTTTAAAATGCATACAGAATATGCACCAAAAGTAAATATATAATGCTTTTTTTCCAACCCTTTTGAGGTGTAATTGACCATAATATTGCATACATTTAAAATGTACAATGTGATGATTGAAATGCATATATAATGCAAAATGATTAACATAATTAGGTTCATTTATTATTGTAACACAGTATCAATCACATAGTTATCTTTGTGTATGCATGGTTAGAACTATTAAGATTTACTATCTTAGCAAGTTTCAACTTTACAATACAGTATTATTAATTACAGTTGTCTTGTACATTAAATACTCAGAACTTACCTTCTAATTAGAAGTTTATACATTTTGAACACCTTCACATATTACCCCCAACTTCCACTTCTGAAAACCATTGATCTACTGCATGTTTCTATAATTCAGTTTTTCTATTCCATATATAGCTGAGATCATATAGTATTTGCTTTCTCTGTCTGAATTATCTTGCTTAGCATAATGCCTTCAGGATTCATTTATGTTGGTACAAATGGCAGGATTTTCTTCCTTTTTATGAATGGATAATACTCCATTCTCTCTATATAGCACTTTTTAAAAATCCATTAGTCCTCTGATGGACACTTAGGTTGTCTCCATGTCTTGGTTATGTAAATCATGCAGTAATGAATGTGGGAGTGCATATATCTCACAGAGAAAGTAATTCTGTCTTCTTTGGATATATACCCAAACTGGAATTTCTGAATCATATAGTAATTCTATTTTTACTTTTAATTTTTTTTATTTTTACTTTTTGTGAGCAATTGCCACACTATTTTGCATGGTGGTTGTAACAATTTACATTCCCACCAGTTTATGTGGTAAGAATCACTTTGATTTTGGGATATTAATCATAAACAAAATTAGAGTAATCTGTGTCATAGACATAGTGCCAAAGATATTTTGCAAGCAATTAGAAAATAAATCTAACACTAGTTAGCAATGAACTTATGTTACAACCAAAAATATGTACATTCAGCATAATAATTATATACCATATGGGTATTTTTTAAAAGTAAATAGGTGATTCTACATAAAGACAATAAGTAAAAAATTAACAAGGCAATCATGAGAAAGAATAGTCCTGTAATTTCTATGGTAGTAATGAGACCAATATGAAACCATCATAATTAAAAATTGTAGTATTTGCACCAGATGGGAAAATTGCAAATAGAGAAATTCAGAAGCATTTTTGGAACCACAGCACCTCTGGGAACAAATGTTTGTTGCTGTTTTTTTTTTAAATAATTAATGTTTGGAGAACGAGATATCCATATGAGCAAAAATATTTCTGGTCTTACCTGAAATAGACCTATGCCATTAATGAAAATCAATATCTGATATATGTACCTAAATCTGAAATTTAAGCAATGAAGTATTTTAGAGAAGGTCATTTTTATGAATGACATTGAAGTAGCAAAAAATAAAACAAATAACAACAACAACAAAAAAAACTTAAACATAGAAAAAACCCACTAATCATAAAAGAGAAGATGATTAATTGATTTCTGTTGAAATTGGGACTTCTGATTCTTCAGTGGGAAGTAAAACTGTAACCCAGAGAAAGAAAGTATTTGAGATGTATGTACTTGCATATCTATAGATATAAATTTGGCAAAAATTTCATATCTCATATGAATAAAAAACCACTACTATTGAATAAGAACGAAAAGAAAAAGACCAGAAAGTCCAATAGAAAAATAGGTAAAGAACTTTCACAAACAGTCAAAAAATATAGTATGCACATTGCCAAAAATATCACTAGCTTCATTAGTCATCAGGGAAATGCAATGCAAATTTTAACCAATATGAGATATACAAACACATACATATACATTCCAGATATTTATTAATATATGTAAAATACAAAATGTTAGTGAGAATTTGAAACAATCAGTACATTAATAGACTGTTAGTGTGAGTATAAATTGGTACAGGTACTTTACAAAGCGGTTGAATATACCAAGAGTCTATGTCTCGGCAACTATACTTCTAGTGCATTCCAACAAAAAGGCATGCATTTGTTCAACAAAAGGTATTCAAAAAGTTGTTCCAAGCAGTAAAATTTATCGTATTTCTTAACTGAAATCTACTCAAATATCTATTGTCAAGAAGGTAGACAAATAAATTGTGCTACATTTATATAATGAAATATTTTACAGTCATGAGAATGAATATAGTACAAGTGCACACAAAAGGGATATGAATTTTACAAATGTAATGTTGAGTAAAAGAAGCCAGAAACAAGAGTTTAATGGCCAATTTTATGTTAGAATTTAGCTAGGCTATANGCTATTAAAAAGAATAAAATCTTGCCATTTATTCTATGGATGGATTTAGAGGGTTTTATGTCAACTGATGTAAGTCAGACAAAGACAATACTATATGATTTTACTTACATGTGGAATTAAAACAAACAAACAAACAAACAGAAACAGACTCTTAAATACAAAGAACTAGTGGGTGCCAGAGCAGAGGTGGGTAGGAAAATGGGCTAAATAGATAAAGGGGATTAAGAGGTCCAAACTCCCAGTTATAAGTATAGCATAGGGAATATAGTCAATAATAGTGTAATAATGTAGGTGACAAATGGCAACTACACTTGTGGTGAGCACTGAGTAATACATAGAATTGTCTAATCACTAGGCTGTGCAGCTGAAAGTAACATGTCATTTTAAGTCAATTATACTTCAGTTTTTTTAAAAATAAATGCCTTTACTTATCACACAAAAATAATTTTTAAAAAAGTTCATAGTTTAGATCTTATAACTAAAATAAGGTAAGTGTATATTTTTAACCATTCCAGTAATATATTTTCCTTGGCTTTATGTGGTCCATTTATATTAATTGCAATTATAAAGTTGGTTTCCAATATATTATATCATCACTTATTTTCTCATTGGGTCATTCATTTTTGTTTCTTTGTTCTTATCTTCATTTTTAGATTAGCTAATTTTTTATTTGCAATAATTTTCATATTTAATGAGTTTTTAAATTTTTAATAACTTATTTTTTACTTATAAAATGCTTCTTTGATACCTTTTCATAGATTGCAATTCTGTTTTCATCTTTTCATCTATTTTGCCCTTCTTTTCTTTCTTTTTCCCAACCCCAGAGATAAGTATTTTTCTGATTTCTATCCTCACAGACTTGTTTTCCAACCTGTTATTTAACCTCATCTAAATAGTATCTCGTAATAATGTACTCTTTAGAATCTGAATTTCTGATAAGATATAGCCATATTATAACCTATTGTAGTCTGATAAGATATAGCCATATTATAACCTATTGTAGTATTTTGTCATTTTTTATTCCTGAATAGTATGCAATATTCTATTGCATGAATATATCATAGTTTTTCTGTCCTCTTTTTGATATATATTTAGAATGTTTTAATTTTTGAATAAAACTTCAATTAACATTCTTTTATCCTCAAATGTGCAATATTTTGTAGAAACATTTTCATTTTTCTTTAGTTAACTACTAGGAACAATTGTTGGAAAAATTAATTGTGTGCTTAGTATTTTACCTCAAAATTGTCAGTGTTTTACTATCTTACAAGCACATATCAGTGTATTGTGGTTCTGAGTGCTTTGTGCCCCTCCTACCTTTTGTATTGCTTTTGCTTTCAGTATTTCTAGTGGCTGTGTGATATATCATTGAACTTTTACTTAATTTTTCTGGCTGATTAAAAATTTTGAGTATCTTTTCTTTATTGTTTATTGTGGAGTAATTTAAATGTGCATATGAAAAAGTGTGTAAAAATTAGTTGGCAAGCATAGTGTTCAATAAATATCAACTAGATCATGTTTTTTTCTTTTTCTAAAGAACATTTAAAGTTTATTTATTTTTCTTGAGAGAGACACAGAGACAGCAAGTAGGGGAGGATCCGAGAGAGAAGGAGGGAGAGAATCCCAAGCAGGTTCTGTGCTGTGCACTGTTGGTGCAAAGACTGATGCAGGGCTCAAACCTACTAACTATGAGATCATGGACTCAGCTGAAACCAAGAGTCAGACGCTTAACTGACTGAGCCAACCAGGTGTTCCAGGTCAAGTTAATTTCTAGATTATATCCTTACACTTTCACATATTTATTTCATCTATGAAGGACATATGTCAAAATCTCAAAATTGAATTGAGAATTTTCTATTTCTTCTTCTTCTCTAAATGTTTGTCAATTCTTACCATATATATTGAAATTATCTTATTTATTGCATGCATATTAATCATGATTACATATGCCTTAATTAATGTAATTGTTTTCCTTCACAAAATATCTCTATTTCTATTAATATCTGATGCCTTAGAGTTCTATTTTGTCTCATAATAATATGTGAATAACACTTTTCTTTTGTTAGTATTTGTGGGAAGGAAAGGATTAAACTGTAGCTTTGTAATACATACTCTATTGATAAAGAGGAGTAATAAAGAAGTCAGATGACCTTGGCTAATCCTAAAAACATTCTAATGCTTAGACCTCCTGGCAAACAAAAAACATATTTGTTAGTGACAGTACCTTAACCTATATAATACTTTTAGGAGGATAAAGCTAGTTGCCTAGAATTGATTATAGTAAACCGGTGGTGGAATCTATGCGTTTCTATGCATCACTCCCTGTAAATTTAACAAAATTATCCTATTTCCATTTAAAAATGAAGATGTTCTATCACTAGGACTATTTTCTTTTGTATAAGTGCTATGAACCACACACATTTGTTAGAGACCTATGTATTAAATTGAGCCAGAGGGCATCTGATGTGTTAATAAAGCACAAGGAGAATTATATTTTGGGTTCTGCTTCACCTGATTCTGCTTCACCCTACTTTGATCATTTGCATTGTTTTTTTTTAAATGTTTATTTATTTTTGAAGGAGAGAGAGACAGAGTGTAAGCAGGGAAGGGGCAGAGAGAGGAAACCCAGCATAGGAAGCAGGCTCCTGGCTCTGAACTGTACAGAGCTGATCGTGGGGCTTACACTCACAATCTGCAAGATCATGACCTGAACTGAAGCCGGTTGCTTAACTGACTGAGCTACTCACGTACCCTTCATTCCTTTTTTTAATGTTTATTTATTTATTTTAAGAGAGAGAGATACAGAGAGAGAGAGAGAGAAAGTGCAGGGGGAAGGGACAGAGAGAGGTGAGAGAATCCCAAGCAAACTCAGTGCTGTAAGCCCAGAGCCCAACATGGGGGATTGATCCCATAAATATGCCCTGGGCTGAAACCAAGAGTTGGATGCTTATCTGACTGAGCCACCAAGTTGCCCCTTGATCATTTGCATTCTCAAAATGTTTTTAAACTTTGATCCTGACTAGTAAGGTACTTCTGTTTCATGTCTGTCTGTTTCAACAATAAAATCCTTTATGTTACTTCAGTATGCATGGTATTTTTTTTTTTTTCAATCCTGGCACTTTTCCTATGCTTCTAATACAAGTCTGTTTGTTTTTATTTAAAATAGTTTCTAATAAACAAAACCTTCATCTTGCTATATATTTTATTTCTCCTATATATTTTCTCTTTATTATTTTTTCTCTGACTTCTCCACAGGAATTACTTTTTGTTATTCTCTTTTACTTCTCTATTTACTTTTGTTATACCTTTAGTGGTTATAGAGATATATAGTGTACATTCTTGACTGATTAGAACCTCCTTTAAATTAGTATTTTTGTCACATTACAGAAAACGCAATAAACTATAGTACTTTTGATACTTTTAACCCACTTCTGCTTTTTGAGCTATTATTTTCACATAGCTTACTTCTACAGATTTTATAAACCTCATGTGACATATTATTATTGCTCTGCACAGTATTCTTTTATATTTGTACATGTATTACCCTGACCTACCATGAGTATTTTTAATGGTTTTCTATACTTCAATTCATTTATCTGTTATAAAGTCTCTTCATCCTTGAAAAAATCTAATTCATTATTAAACCACTCATGTTTCCTGTGTTTTTCCTAAATATACATAGTTTAAGTGGTGATGACAAATGGGCAATCAAAATACTCTTTAGTTTTATTCGGTTTTGTACAATCTCAGAACAGTTCTTTCAAACCCATTGTGTTGACGAAGGTAACTAGGAACATGGCCAGAGTTAAGTTGTTTGGTATTTCCTAAACTCTTTCACTAGATAATCCCCAGGAGGCAAACAACTTGTGTATTCAAGGCAAGAAAACTGAGTAAAAGCAAGACAGAACTGAATATGAAGAAGGAGACTGATTCAAGTAAGTTGACTCTCATTCTTTCTTTTCATAGAAATTTGAATTTTAAATGAAGTCACTCAAGAATGCAAGAAGATAAATCATTCTGATGGCAATGCCCTAAGTCTACTGATACATTAATGAGTTCCCGCTGCTAAGATCACCATTGTTGCCTTGTTTCTTATCCTTTTTGTATCTGCCTGTTGGGCTCTTCCTTTTATTATTTCAGCCACCTTCATCCTTTCAAGAAATTGATTCTTCTGTTCTAAATTAAATGGTGTCAGTTTATTTTGATTATAACAACAATCCTATTTGATATAGTAGGACAAGATTCAAGCATTCTTAATTTACTGGGCTAAATGCAATGTTGAACAATTCTATGTAACTCTTAATTCCATAGAAATTGATGTACCTATTCAAATTATTCCTGATTCCTAACATTTGAAGATAGGGCCTTCAATTCTTTTTCCCTGGAGAAAGTAGGAGTGCTTCAGATCTGCCTTTCCCCATATCACAATGATGAGATTTTGTTCTCAGGTAGAAATTCCTGCAATACACTAGACCCTGAAAGGCACATTAGGTCTGGAAATTATCTGTTCCTTGAAAATTTAATATAAATTGTTACTGCACTAAGCATGGAGCTTTTTGAGAAGCTAGTGTGTGTGTGTGTGTGTGTGTGTGTGTGTGTGTGTGTGTGTGTGACAGAGAGAATGAGAAAATTATATATCTCTGAGTGATTAAATTAAGATGTTTTATTTTCTATAATTTCAACTTTTGTCATAGATAAATTTTCAGAAAACCATCCTAATATCTGAAAAAAATTATCATTCATTTAAATGAGAGACAGAGTTAATTTTTTGCAAATTTTCTATACACAGGCTTTCTTATACCAGCTGGCACAAAAATGAACAAGCCAGAAAGATATTCTAGAAGTTATGCCATTTGAGTTAAAATATGATAATTTTCAGAAAGTAAGTAAAATATTTGAAAATACAGCATGTATACAACCTCAGTAGATATATATTCACTTGAAACTAATCCTAATCCAATCTCTTTTGCACTTAATGTCATTTTATGGATATCTATGCCTGCCTATTAAGAATTAAAATATCAGCAGGACTTTTGGCCATTTTTCAAAGAAAATGATAAAAATCTTGTGAAATCATCATGAGATTTTTCTGATTTATCTTAATGAATGCTATATATTTAAAATATTAACTTAAAATAAATATTAAGGTTATATTATAATATTTAAAATAGCATGTATAATATTTACAGTATACTTATAATTTATTCCTGCTCTCAAAACTTACTGAGTGCTTACTATATTTAAGGCACATTGCCAAACAACCTAGGGTTTTAATAGGGGGGACAAAAAGATGGTAATAAACAGGTGAATATCTACTTACTTACTATACATTATTTCCTACATTCCTTTGTATTCCAGTGCAGAGTATAGTATCTTTATTTTATAAAGAAACTACTATTTAAAAGCTAAAGTAATTTTAAGCTTTAAAACTTGAATGTAATCGGGAAGATATTTTGATTTAGGTCTATTTGATTTCAAAGCCTGTGTTCTCTCTATTACACTATATTGATTCAAAAGATAATTAACATCATATTCTCAAGTAACTTAGGGTCTAGTTGAGAAGTAAGCACAGAAAAAGTCAATGATAACTGCCCTCAAAATAGCTGGGAGAAAGAGGCAGAGGAGGGGAATGCTGTCTCATAGGTGGAAACAATCATATCTGTGCTTATTACATAGAGAGGTGTTCTGAAGACTGAGAGGAGGATAGAAATCTAAAAGTGACTGCAGCAACAATGTCAGAAAAAAAACAAGTCAAGTTTTTAGGGCTATGAGGAAAAGGTATTTGATGATGCTGGAAGAATACATTTATGATTTTTGTTTGTTTGCTTGTTTGTTTGGTAATACCAGGAGTAATTTGAATCCTCTGAAATCAGACTATTAATCTGGATGTACTGTATGGGATAAAGAGGAACACACATCATTGGGAAGATATTGTAGAAAACATAACACAAAATATTATAAAAATCAAAATCATTTATACTATTACTCTAGGGTATTTAGAAAATTAATATGACCTAAATAAAGTATAACAGCAGAAAAACCTCTTTGGATGTTGGAATCTCTATAGAGGTTCTAGATTGATGGTCTAGATTATGGAATCATCTGAGAAGTTTTAGATTCTGATGTCATCAGTGGATAAAATCTCTGATTTTATTAGAGAATTATTTGCAGACTTCATATGGAGTCTTAAAGAAAAGCTTAATATCACAGTTAAAGGGGTAGAAGGGTGGGGCACCTGGCTCGTTCACTCAGCAGAGCACGCAACTCTGGATGTTGAGGTCTTAAGTTCAAGCCCTATTTTAGTCATGGAGCCTAGTTAAAAGAAAAAAAAAAGGTAGAAGGGAAGCAGGGATGAAATGTCCTTGAGTTCCTCTAGGAAATCAAGGTCTATGCCATGGAATTAAAAATACTATAATTTTAAGGATAATATAAAGAGGTATTCAAATTTTGGACTGATGCCATAGTTGGTAAAGATTTCAAAGAAGACTGAATGAAGCCTTTGTTTGGTTTTAGGGGGAAAGTTAAGCTAGAAAGAAAACTATTTACCGAACATCTAATATGTATCAGTTACTCTCCCAGGTATGTTTTCTCACCTGATTCAAATCAAGTGCATCTTATAGATGTGGACACAGATGATAACAGTAATTAAGGAACTCCACAGGAGCACAGGGTGGCTAACTTCTAGAGCTGAATTTAAAACTTCAGCCAGTCTGATTTCAAAGCACTTTCTTTTCCCATTACATTATACTGCCTTTTAAACTCTTGCAGTAAAATGTTGGAGCAGAGTGTCAGTATGCTAGTGGTAGTAAAAGGCAACTTTCACAGAAAGAGTATGACTGGGCATTAATAGAGTCAGCAGTCTTAAAAATTTGAAGGCAAGGGAAAGAAAGGGAGGATCTTGGGCCAGTATCAGGACTTAATATAATGACATTTGTTGTGTTGATTTTAGGATTATGGAAAATTGAGACATATAATCTTCTAATTTGAGTGGGCTCAAAGATGCAAAGAATTCAAAACAAATTAGACTAGGATTTTGTTTTTGTTTTGCTGAAAATAATAGTAGTTAACAGGTATTGAACATATACTCTGTACTAGGCATTGATCAAAGTACTTAATACTATTAATTGTTAGTCTTCCAAATAATTCTATAAAATGGGTTCTATTATTTCCTCAACTTATAGTTGAGGAAATCAGCACAGCAAGATGAAGTGATATTCTATGAATCAGAGAGGGCTAGAACGGCATTCAAATACCAGCAGCCTGACTCCAGAACCAAAATAATCACCACCCTACTACCTGACATCCTGTGTTAGAGTCCTGAAACTCAGATTATCTGATAAAGACATATTTCAATAGAGGTAATCTCTAAACTAAATGTGTCCCTAGGAAACTCTGACCTTTGCCTTTTCAGAAAATTTTAATCAATTTGCCCCAAGTTTCTAGGGCCTTGAACTACAGGGAGAGGACAGTGGACAGTTTCATTATGTTTCTTGGTGGCCTCACATTTCCCCCTGGCAGCCAGCACCCTTTTCAATTAAGTGTTTTATTGTGTAACCCAACAAATTGGAAATTTAGAATTTGGCATTCTACATACACTATAGTTCATCAACACCTTCTATAAATCATATTCTGAGTGGTAATAAATGCCAAGGTTTCTACTGTGCTATCAGGAAGTAATAAATAATACAAAGCTGGATGAATTGTGATTCTGTCAAGTACACCATATGAAATAAACATTTTCAAATTTGCTCTATCCTTCTGTAATAATGCCTCTGGGTAGATAAACTTGCTCTTCACTTTTTCCAGCTTCCTTACATGTGTAGGATTTACAAGCAGGTAGTTTTCTATGAGAAAACAAATGGCCTTTTAGAAACATGGAAATATACTTACAACTACAGGTGGAAAAGCAGGGAGGAAAATTAATTAAATGACAATCACAAGAGTCACAGTTTTGAGGATGCAGAAGTGATCATGAGAATTATCAGTCAGAACAATAATCTGCACTATTACTCAGATGTTTCTTTCTTTTTTATATAATAACAGAAATTCATTTTTTTGAGTAGTGAAGCAATTAAATTCATATCTAAGCATTAATCACAATTCCTTTTAAGATTTAAAATTTGCCCCCCAAGTAGTTTAGGAGTTTGAAACTGTTCTTTGAAAATTATATGCTCAAGAAAGCAAACTTCCATTGTGTGGATGTTTCTGTCATTTAATGTTCCCTAAATTCATGTTTACAGTTAGTCTTATGCTGCATGGCTAGAAGTTTGTTGATACCATTTGAACTTTCCTGTTTTCAATGGCACATCTCTTAAAATATCTATATATTTATTTTATGGGAGATATTGCCATGGGCCTTATAACAAACATTTCAATGATTTAATATGAAAGATATTGAACCTACATGTAGGTGTCTTTAGTATTGTGATAAGAAAAGTTTCTGGGGTGCCTGGGTGGCTCAGTCGGTTAAGCGTCTGACTTCAGCTCAGGTCATGATCTCACGGTTCGTGGGTTCCAGCCCCGCATCGGGCTCTGTGCTGACAGCTAGTTCAGAGCCTGGAGCCTGTCTTCGGATTCTGTGACTCCCTCTCTCTCTGACCCTCCCCTGCTCACGCTCTCTCTCTCTCTCTCTCAAAAATAAATTAAAAAAAAAACATTTAAAAAAAGAAAAGAAAAGCTTGGACTGTGCAATAGCAATGTAATCATACTGGACAGAAAAAGTGGCAAGACCAAAATCGCTAATGTGTCTAATAACTTTAAGAAAATCAATAATAATCTATGTATGTGACTATGTGCAGCTGGAAGCATATAATGAGTAGAAAATATATTAAAATTTTTTAATGTGTATTCATTTTTGAGAGACAGAGAGAGACAGAGAGTGAGTGGGGGAGGGGGAGAGAGAGAGGGAGACACAGAATCTGAAACAGGCTCCAGGCTCTGAGCTGTCAGCACAGAGCCCAAGGCAGGGCTTGAACTCACAGACAACGAGATCATGACCTAAGCTATCCAGGTGCCCTGAGTAGAAAATATACTGAATGTGAGAATAAAACAAAGATGACGAGAAAAAAATGATGTTTCTCATTTAAAAAGTAGTCAGTATCTGTGCATCTTCATAGGTGAAGAAAGCAAATAATGTTATGATAAGAATGCATTGAGGAAAAGTTAGATGAAGTTATGTGTGAATGAATATATATACAGATCAATCCTCAAAATCATGAATTGTCTCTATAAAGGATAAGTATGTAGTCCCAGGCCTGTGAAGGACATAACCTCCAATGAAAAATATCCTCCCTCCCAGCTTCTGTTCTAATAAAACAAAAGGATTATTGTCTGAAAGGTACTGAAGGTTTTAAGTCATGCTCAGAGGTTGACTAGAGAAGGTCACTTCTGTAGAATTTATCTTCCTAGCTAATGTATCCCCAGACTTCAACAGCAAGGAAGGTGGGAGGGGAACACAACAGATTCATAATAACAATATTTTCTCTTAGGCTGAGTTTCTGTATAAATACAGGACTAGCAACCTGACCGTCCCAGTTTTCTCCCAGTGTTTCCTAAAAGTCTTTAGCTATGGAATCCCCTTGATAGCCTTTTCTCCAGCTTCAGAAGTTGGTCCTATAACTTGCATTACCTCCATTTTCTCCGATTTTGGGTGCTCTGATCCCTGACTTCTCTCTAAATACTATTTCTTTTCTTGTGTGACCCTTTGTGACTCAGCTATTTCCATTGTTTAATTCTCCTTTTGAAAATCATTTCACCACTTAGTGGATGGTAGAGAGAACTGCAATGACCACAAAATGATGCTGTCCTTGTTCTTAGTGTCTTACAGAGATTTTAATAACCCTGTTTCTTCTTGTTCACTCAAATGATACCTATTTTCTCTGAAACAGTAGTGGATGAGAGGAAGTGGGAAGGAGGCAGATCTAATAAAACTATGGATGATGTGCTCCTGTGCAAGTCCTCCACTGTTAAATTCCTTTTAACAAACAAGCCTTGCTTTGGCCCCAAGTTTATAGCCACTACTTTCTTCTCCTTGGGTAAGCTTATTTAACAACCTCCTCAATTCCTTATTTATTGATCTAATAACTTTCTAATGAGTACTTACTATATCTCAGGCACTGTTCAGGTATAACACACCAGAACTCATCTACCATGCTTATGTGTATAGGCAGTGAAAACCTGGGATCCACATCCAGAAACTCAATTCTGAAACTTTGTGTACATATTTTATCTGGACGGACTCAAAAATGATGTGACTATATTCTAGGATATAGACGTGATGGTCCATTGTATAGGAAAACAAAATATTAGAGCTTCTGTTTGTATTGCTTTTATTTAAATAATAAGAAAGGTTAAGTTTTCCCTATAACTCACAAGGATTGATGTTAGCATCTTTACCCAGCCATGGGTCACATATAGTTCCTGAGATATTTTAGGGGAAGAGTGCAGTTCCATTACAATGAGGAGGCCACTGTGCTGCCCATTTTTTGGTTATCTTTTGGCATCTTCGTAGGCAGAAGTCTAAAACTGACGCCTAGATTGCTGTCTTCTACATTTAGCGGTTTGAGAAATAAAAAAGTACCAGTGAAAGAAACTGAGAAGGTGTAGAATGTGTGGTCTTCTAGAAACAAAATGAAAAATGTATTTCAAGGAGGGAAGTTTAATCAACAGTGTATAATGCTATAGATATGTCAAGTAAAATGGGTACTAAGAAACAATCATAGTGTTTAACTATTTGAAGGTTATTGGTGACCTTGAGAAAAGCAGTGTCAGTGGTTTGATGGGATCAAAAACTAGATGGGCTTAAGAAAATTCAAAGAAATGGGCACCTGGGTAGCTCAGTGGTTAAGCACCCAACTCTTGGTTTCGGCTCAGGTCATGATCTCACTGTTTGTGAGTTTGAGCCCTGCACCAGGCTCTGTGCTAACAGCATGGAGTCTGCCTGGGAATCTTTCTCTCACTCTCTCTCTGCCCCTCATCTGCTCTCTCTGTCTCTCAAAATAAATAAACTTAAAAAAAATTTTAAATAAGAAAATGCAAAGGAATAAAACTTAGAAAGAATGAATGTGCATAATTCTTTCAAGAAGCTTTTCTATAAAAAGAAGGAAAAAATAAATAGTAGGTACTTGGAAGAAAGAGTGATATCAAGACTCACACATGCCAAAAGTGGTATGTGAGTTCAATGCATGGTTAATTTTATAAAATAAGACCTTAAAACATAATATGCTCATCACAACATTTTGGAAGAAAAGAAAGGCTCTACTGGTGGACAATGTTTGTACTTCACAGTGGTTGATGATCTTGTGGCAAAGTTTTTATAAAAGAATTATTCAAAAAATCAATTATTCATTTCTAAATATGCCAACCTTTGCTCTGATGACAATAACTGTCAATGATTTGCTATATGGCAGTACTTAAAAAAAAACAACAAATGCAGTCTCTTCTAGGGTAAAGATAACATTTTAACAATAAATGAGAAAGTAACTAATTTTTGATTTGCTCCCACTAATTTATTTCCTTCCAAGGGTAAGCAAAGGCATTCTCTAATTCTCATGACACACATGGATAGCAGTTGTTCACAATTAACAGGGCTTTACTAAAGACGTGCAGATTACAAAAGGGAAGTACAAAAACAGTAAACAGGTATGACTGTCACTTGTGTCACTTATATTCACCTGCTACGAGTGACTTATATTCAATCCAAAGGCCTACTCTTTCATATACTAGTTCTCAGAAATGATAAAACTCAGCTCACCTCGTCCTTTGTCTGCTCTCTTTCTCTTATATTTTTTAATGTTTTTTACTTATTTTTGAGAGTCAGAGAGAGACAGCATGAGCAGGGGAGGGTCAGAGAGAGAGAGATACAGAATCTGAAACAGGCTCCAGGTTCTGAACCACCTGTCAACACAGAGTCTAATGCAGGGCTCGAACCCACGAACTGTGAGATCATTACCTGAGCCAAAGTCGGACGCTTAACTGACTGTGCCACCCAAGCACCCCTCTCTCTGTCTCTTAAAATAAATAAACTGAAAATGTTCCAGGGCTTTCCACCTCCTGGAGTCCCACTGAGACAAACATCACAAGCTCAAGGATGGAAAAACGTTTATCCCTCATCTGAGTTTGAAGATCTCGTCTCTAAACCAAACCAGAATCAAAACAAAAGAACATTGTTTCATTCCCAGAATAAAACAAGGGAAATGTCTTTTTCCTTCATCACAAAACTATAGTCTGATTTTGTTACACAGACATAAACATTACAAAATTTCAGCACTTATATATTTTTTCAAAGTACAAAGTTCATTCAATCTCTATATCTATAAAATAAATATTATTAACTTGTTGAATGACTATGCCTTATGCAAGGGAAAAATAAGGTATTATTTAAAACAAAATTTTAGGGTGCCTGGGAGGCTCAGTGAGCTAACCATCTGACTTCACCTCAGGTCATGATCTCATGGGTCATGAGTTCAAGTCACCCATTGGGTGAGCTCAAGTGCCACTTCAGGTGACCTCAAGCCCTGCGTGGGTGAACACAAGCTCCACTTCTGGTGAGCCTCGTTTCTCTCTCTCTCTGCTCCTCATGGGATTCTCACTCTCTCTCTCTCTCTCCACCTTCCTCACTTGCAACCTCTCTCTCTCAATATAAATAAATAAATAAATAAATAAATAATAAACAAAGAAAACAAAATTTTACTGGCAGTAAATTTCAATGATCTGGCATATCTGCTGACATCTGGCACACCATTTTCTAAATCAATGTGGAACTAGAATATTAAGTTATATGAAGTTCACAAATATCTTTGCAATATAACATATTCATTAAGAGAAGAACCTTGAAGTCAGTCTTATTTTGGGGATCTAATCCTGTTTTCTTTATTTCTGTAATCATCAACTTCCTCACCTTTAACATAAGTCACAATAATACTTATTTCATGAGACCTTGGTAAAAATAAATTAGAAATATTACCTAAGCACTCAGAATAGGATCTGAGCACCTCATAGTAAGTGATCAAAAATTATTATCTATTATTGTTAATGTTGTCAGTATCATCAATTGCCTTTTGATCTGCTCATGCCCCTTAATGTTTTCTCCTAAAGAGTTTCTGATAATGGGAGAGGAGAGTGAATTTTTTCTATGTGGATTTGGAGCCTAACTCCAATCTTGTCTCCTTACTTCTATTAAATCACAATCATGCCACTTTTGAACTCTTAATGTTATGTCTTTTGCAAATTATGTTAACTACATCTCCTACATCATTATATATCTTTTTGTACTGATAAATGTCTTCCAAATCACTTACCAAATACATTATTTCATTTCCTCCAAATGCTCAGGCAAACACAATATTCCAAGAGACAAACCATGCTTTTCATGTGTCCTATAGTTTTATTCCCAAAAGTTTCCACATGCCTTGTCTCAGAAGCAGGAACCTCCATCATAGAGTGCATTCATTGCCACACAGCATTAAGGTCCCACATTTGCCACATGGCTACCTTACTGTCCTCACATCCTGATACTTCTCATCTCCCATTTTACATTTCAGAAGTGTCAAATTGCTGGCACATACCCAATTCTTTTTCTTACCTCCATATTTGCTCCTACTGTTCCTGATGAAATCATCTCTCCATCTGAATTTGGTCCTGTTCCCTAAGATGAGGTAACTTTTCTTAATTCAAGAAGCCCCCTCCTCATTCCCATATGACTTTGTTAACATACAACTATTGAATTGGCTATATGGAATTATTAAGGCATGCAAAGGTATAATAGTTTCCTAGGGCTGCCATAACAAATTACCATAAACTTGATACTTAAAACAACAGAAATGTATTCTCTCACAGAATTAGAGGCCAAAAGTCTGAATTCTAGGTTTCAGTAGGACCATTATTCTGCTATAGCCCTAGGAGAGAATCCTTCCTCACCTCTTCTAGCCACTAGTGGCTTCCAGTGTTCTTTGGCTATGGCTCCATAACTCTAATCTCTGGCCTCCATCTTTATAAGTCTTTGCCCTTCCCATGTGTCTCTTCTTTGTATGCCTCATAAGAACACTTATCATTGGATTTAGGGGATCACTTGTATAATCCAGAGTGATCTCATCTTGAAATAACTATATCTGCAGAGACCCTCTTTCCAAATAAGGTGACATTGACAGATTCTGAGGGTTAGGATATGGAATCCATTCAACCCACTATAAGGGAGATAATGAATAGGCCTGTTCTAGTTAATCTGGTTCTTGAAAGATTATAGGATGTTTTTAATACATTGCAGACAATAATCATGAAAAGACATAGATAGATATTACTAAGAGTACTTTGGTTTGGCTGATGACCAATTAGAATAAAAATAAATTTTAATGTAAAATATTAAAACATTTAGATGTCAGAATAATGGAAATTCACACTGCAAAAGAAGGTTTAGAAATAAATATTTTATGTGAATTTTAAAGTCCCTGAAAAATGTTAACAAGAAATAATAAAATTTGACTTCAGAGGAAGGGTCAAATATGTATTATGTCTTCCAGAACTGACCCTTAGGATTCATACATTGTGCCATAATTTATCTTCTTCTCATTCCAAGATGCCATAAAGAAGTCACAAATCTTAATCAGAGGTTGATCCATTCCATCTACAGCCACTTTTAGGATCCATAAAATAATTAGCATTCTAAGAACCTGGTAAAGTAAAGCAGGGGACTGACGTCCATGTTCTAAGACTGTCTTAGAATAGTCCTCAGCATTCCCTTGATTAGATTTTCAAATGGGATGTGCAGAGTAGGGAGCAGAAGGGAAGGCCCTTAATGAGAGGTTTTGTGTTTTATTTTCCAGTTAAGAAAAAAGAGCTCTCCAAAGAGATTCAATGATTAGCTTTTGTCTCTATAACTGCAAGTACTTGGGAGGCTTTCTACTTTGAGCAGAAAAGCCATGTCTCTTTTGACTTGACTTAGAGTGAGGCAATAGCTTCCTTTCAAAGGTCTCGTTTCAAAGGTCTCGGGGGTGCCTGGATGGCTCAGTTGGTTAAGCGTCCAACTTTTCTCAGGTCTTGATCTCATGTTTCATGAGTTCAAGCCCAGTGTCAGGTTCTGTATGGACAGCTCAAAGCCTGGAGCCTGCTTTGGAATCTGTCTCCCTCTCTCTCTCTCTGCCTTCCCCTGCTCATTCTCTCTCTCTCTCTCTCGCTTTCTGTCTGTCTGTCTCTCTTTCTCAAAAATAAATAAACATTAAAAAAATAAATCTTAAAAATAAGTCTCAAAGTGTAACAGATAGAACTGGGCTGGGAGGTGGGGAAGGGATGAGATAGGAGGAATGAACACAATTAGAAAAAAAAAAGGTGGACATTATAAAATATAGAGCATATATGATGACCATAGGGCAGTATCAGAAGGAAAACTGGAAATAAAATAATATAAGTCAACATAGTTTATTTAAAAGTCAGAGCTTTAACTTGTAGAATCTATATGTATCAGATAAAATTAATTGGCTATACATAAAATAGGAACATAGAGAACCAATGAAGACAGACTAATAGTGAGTAAGAATAATAATAATAATAATAAAAAGTGATTCTGTTGAGAATAACTGCTCTAATTCCCTCCCAGTCACTGCAGTAGTAAAGAAAAAACTTTCTTACCAGCATCTGAATCTGCTAATTAGCAACATAATTTGGGCCTGATGTTCATTGTCCCAGTAATGACTTTCCTACATTAACTCTCAGGCAAGCAAGCATGAGGTATGAAAACATCTTAAGCAATTTCTAAGGTTTTAGGATATTTGCACTGAAAGTGTACAGTTATTAATGAATTAAAAAGAAAATCAAGCATAAGACAAGACCTCTAGTCAACAGCAGAATTATACACAAAAGTAAAAGAGGTAAAAAGAGAGTGAGTGATTTTGTGTATAGACTTGACTGCTTGACTAGCATGCAATTATGGGACCTATTTCCAGTTTGTCCTTTGTAAAAATAATTGGTATGTGCTACATAGAGATCTGTTTTAATAAATGGATCTCCTCGAGATGCAGAAAAATGATAGTGTGGAATGGCAGCATAATTTAGCATGGTGAGTGCTGGATGTGGACACCATTAGCTGCAGCATTTCTCAAGACACATTATACATAGAATGACTGCTCAGCCTGGGTAAGGAGTGCAAAAGGTAAATGGGGTGGCAGCTTTCAGGGTTGTGGGTACAAATGAGCTAATTAATTAGTCTGCACTTCTGCATTAGCAATGTTTCACAGAGTGCTATGGAGATGGGAAGACAGAAAGAGCTAGCTCTTGAAGGAAGCATATATCCAGACAATGGACAATTTACTGACTGCAGCTCAATAGGCAAAAAGATAATTGGAGTTTTCTTAAGAAAAGAGCATGTATAAAGGGATCTGTCCATGTCATACTTATAACTGTTTTGCTAAAATGTCTATTAATTATACAGCAGATTATACACTTTATTATGAAATCCTCAAATAGTAGTAAATAATTAAAGCGAAGAGGACAATATCTTTGCATTGATTCTCAAACTTAGAAGTACATTGGATTCATTGGAAACATTAAAATGACAGATGCCTAGGTAAACTTCAAGGATTTAAAAAAAATGTTTATTTCTTTATTTTGATGGGGGAGGGGCAGAGAGAGAGGGAGAGAGAGAATTCCAAGCAGGCACTGTCAGCACAGAGCCGCATGTGGGGCTCAATCTCACAAATTGTGAGATCATGACCTAAGCCCAAATCAAGAATCAGGCATTTAACCAAGTGAGCCACAGGCAGCCCCAAACCCCAAGGATTTCTATCTAATTATTCTGGGTTAGAGTCTGTCCATAAGATTTCTAACAAACTTGGAATATGTCTAATCAGACTGTATGCCTGTATGTGACATTCCTCATGACCCTGTAACATAGACTGCCCAATCAGACTGTACATTTGTATGCTACCATGTATGGGAGACAAAGAAGTAAAAATTGTATAAAAGGTTACACCCTGTGGCACTCAGGGCTCAGCCTTTTGGGTCTTGGCCCACTGAGTCCATGCTAGCGCCAATAAAGCTGCTTCCTCGAAAGAAAGGCCTCAGTGTTGAATCCCTCTGTGTGAGAATCCTGCTACAGCACTAGGGAAACAAATGCAATGTTATAAAGAAATGTAAGCATATCAAAAGGGGTTTATGACTTAAATAGGATTTAAGATTGTCTAATGGGGGTGCCTGGGTGGCTCAGTTGGTAAGCATTTGACTTCGGCTCAGGTCATGATCTCGCGGTTCGTGGGTTCTAGCGCCACATCAGGCTCTGTGCTGACAGTCAGCTCAGAGCCTGGAACCTGCTTCAGACTCTGTGTCTCCCTCTCTCTCTGACCCTCCCCTGCTCATGCTGTCTCTATCTCTCTCAAAAATAAATTTAAAAAACATTTAAAAATATTTAAAATTTCCTAATAAATTGAAAATTACTGTAGGCTGAAATTTGCCCAAGGACTATTCCCATGAAAGTATTTAAAAAATGAGGAAAACTTATTGAGAAACTATATCAAGAGCAAATGCTCTTTGGTCAAATTACAAATCAGAGAAAAGCAGAATGATAAAGTACAGAGAGCACAGAGTGGGAGATAAACAGATCTGATTTTGCCCACTAGTTCATTCTGCAACTTTGGGAAAGCTATTTGATTTTAGATTTATATACTGGGAAAATAATGTTTGCTCAAACATCACACAATCTTGTTGTGGATATCAAACCAATTTAATGATAAGATAATGGATATCCACATGCTTTAAACTAGATCAAGATTTACAAAAGTATTTTCATGATTAATGTAGAAATGGTGATAAATCAGACCAAAGTACTGTGCTTACTAAAGAGAAAAATCAGTCAAACTGATAAAAATCTGTTGTTTTTATCATGACATCCTGTCATTTCAAAATACTCTCATTACTTATTACATGTACTAAGATTAACATATATTTAATGTTAACTACATAATATCTCTAAATGATTTCCTTATAATATGATGGAACCAAAATATCACCCTAATCAAATT
The DNA here is from genome assembly GCF_008692635.1 of Crocuta crocuta. Lineage (NCBI taxonomy): Eukaryota > Metazoa > Chordata > Mammalia > Carnivora > Hyaenidae > Crocuta > Crocuta crocuta. Next base: position 10,558,928 of record NW_027531334.1, read on the forward strand.
ACTTTTAATTTAATTTAATTTGACAATTATTAAACCTGATATGTGAAATTTTTTTTATGCCAAGAACTAGGAATATATAAATGAATAAGGCATAATTTCTGTCTTTCAGGCAGCGTAGTCCAGTTGATGAGTTTTTGGGAGTGATACTGGGGCTCATGGGGTCCAGAGCCAATGGCCAAGAAAGAACTCTTGAAGACATCTGTGGTGCAAAAAGGTGATTTTATTAACGCACAGGGACAGGACCCATGGGCAGGAATAGCTGCCCAGGGGACCATGAGGAAAGACTGGTTATATACTATGGAGTTGGGGGAGGTTAAGTCAAGGGGAAGTTCCCAATGGGATTTTCATAGCCAAAGAAGACTCACAGGATACTGGAGGCCTAGCTATTGTCAAGCTAATATTGCCTTTCCCTCTAGCAAAGCATTAGCATTAACACAGTAAGGAGTTCCTGGAGAAATGTTTTGCTCTGCTTGCCTCATGTATTTGTCAATGGGCTGCAGGTTATAAGGAAATTTAATTTTATCTTCCATTTCATTCTGTCTTTATTTCCCACATCATAGTTACGCTGATACACATACACACACATCAATTTCTATGTACTTATCATTGATCTACCTTATACTAAAATGTGAAAATTCAGAAGGTGATATGAAACAAAGGGCTAAGGAATCAGAGGACATAAAACACATGTTGTCAGAGGTAGGCTTCACAGGTAAAATGACATTCAAACTGTTTTGAAGAAACAGGTGAGAGCTTGCCAGAGAGGAAGAAGAGTCTCCTATAAAGAGAAAACAGCAAGAGAAAATACAGAGAGAACAGTGAAAATACATCTGATTGTGCATTTGTGATGTCATAATCTCTATCTTGAAAGTTTCTTCAATGTGGATAATCTAATCTGTACTATGTGGATTTGTCCAAATGGACTGCTACTTCTAAATCCTGAATGTTCTATCTTCTTCAAGAAATTCATTTTACAAATGTCGAAGATAATATGGGAAACAAAGGCAGAAGGAAATGGCAGATAAAATTAAATTTCCTTATAACTGCAGCCCATTGACAAATACTTGAGGCAGGCAGAGTAAAATGTTTCTCCAGGAACTCCCTACTGCCTTAATGTTAATGCTTTGCTAGAGGTAAAAACAACCTTAGCTTGAAAATAACTAGGCCTCTAGTATCCTGTGAGTCTTCTTTAGCATATGAAAATCCCATTGGAAACTTCACCTCCCCCAACTCCCAAATATATAACCAGTCTCCCCACAGGGTCGGGGGTAGCTCTATCTGCCCACAGGTCCTGTCCTCATGCTTTAATAAAATTACCATTTTGCACCAAAGACATCTTCAAGAATTATTTTTTAGCCATTAGCTCTGGACCCATGAACCTCCCCATCACCCCCCAAAACCTCATTATTTATTTGGCACCTGAATGCAAGGCTATGAATCATTTCATCTGGACTCTGAGCTGGTGTAAACTTAGTGAGTACTCTTTCCTTTCTTTACTCTTATTTCAGGGGCTTTTCAAAAAGTATGGTCTTACTGGAACACTTTCATGTTGACTGCTCAGGCTGTAAATCTCTAGCCCGTGGATACTCTATGGGGAGGAGAAAGCCTGCCTTTTGGCTGGCCTTCCTGTCTGGAATGGTAATAAGATCCAGAAACCTGATGCCTTCTCTTTACTTCTGTCTTGGTCAAGGGACAGCCCCCTAAATGACCAGCACAGTTGCCAATCTTAAGACTCCAGTGTGAAGTTTCCTCTTCATTGGTCTTACATGATACCCTTCACATACCCGGTCTAGCCACTTCTGGCCATGAGACCTCCACTAGGAACTGACTGAAACCAGTATCTGATTGAATTAAAACCCAGCCAGGGACCGTTTCCTAGGAAGCTGGTGGTAAAGACTATATGTATTGGAATGTCATTTAGATTATGACGGATTTCTATCTTTACTGTTTTCCGTCAATATCCTCTACTAACTAAAACTATAGAATTGGGTAATTTTATAAAACTTTTCCAGTGTTTCCCATGGGTTAAAAATGGTGGGTTTTAGGTGGCCTTCTCTCTTTCTTTCTCTTGGAGAAGGATGGGAGCTTCTCTTCAGTCTCCAAAGACTCTCCCTTGGGATGCCTTTTAACCTCCTGGAAACAATTCAGATTGCAAAATTTGGAAAAGGAGTGATCTTGAACACTGCATGGCCTTAGTAGGATCTAGCAGTTAGATCTCTTCTGTAGGAAACAGATGGAGGTACCCTTGGTCCAGGCTTTCACAGCTCTAAATTAGAACCCAGACCAAAAGGTCTCTTGTAGAATGTGTTTGCCCAAATATATTTGGTTAGTAAACTCTCTCCTGACATATTGGATGTGTAAATAGGCCTCTTCCAAGTAAATCCAGGTCACTGGAGGAAACACAGGCCATCTCTAATTAAAGGGATGCTGACTCTCTTTCTCTGTTCCTCCTCCTAAAAGACAGAGGCTCTGAGGGTTTCTTCCTCATTCACTTTACAGGTAATGGTTCTAATTGGAGCCAACTATGTTTAGTCTACCCCAGAATGGGAATTTTAAGGAATATTCCCAAACAGAGCAGCTTCCAAAACTCACTTTGTTTTGGGGAAATTTCCTGTCCATAACTCCCTTTATTTGGGGGGAAATTCCCTGTCTTCTATGATTTGACATAAACTGCACATTTCCACTTGTTGGTGGGGAAAAAAAAACAAACCCAAAAACATGGTATCTGCTCCTCTGTCCAAACTTATAAGATGTAGAAATGTAGAACTGGGAACCCTCTTTCTCTACTGATGGTGGCATCTCACTTCTTCTGCCTCCTCCTGTTTCTGCACATCCTAGGGTGCAGCCTGCATAACTGATTCTATACCATCCTCCATGCCTCCTCTGGCACCATTGGCTTCTCCTCCCACCCTCAGGTATAGGAATGAAGAACATCCCCTTGGACTTCCCACTTCAGATGTCCCTACTGGTATCTCAGGTAAAAACTGACAATGGAGAACAGATTGTCTTTTAACTGGATGCAGGTGAAACATATTTGGTGTTTAAGCTAATTTAAATTTGTTGGTTTAAGATAACTTGTCTATCTATCTTACTCTATCCAGTTTTGTTGAAAGTCAAGTAGGCTAGTGAAGTAAGCTTGTAATGTTTCTATTGCAACTTGTTAGCAAAAAGATAAGTTAAAATGATGGGTTAATTCAGTCCCAAAGTGTTTGTGGGTAATGGTTAAGATAGCTTTCAAAGTCTTTGGTAACCCGAAATTTTAAAGTTTTACTTGCATGATAATTGGGATTGAATTTGTTCCACATCCAGACCTTTTCTAAATAGGATGGGGTGCTAAAGCATTGATTACTAAATATAAGGTTTATCTGCTTTTGATATTGCATAGAAGCTAAGGATACTTGGATCTGATGGTAAACATGCTTTGTGTTTTACAACTTTCTGAGGATTTTAACAAACTTGCCAGAATTTAAATTGATAAGGAAGTCTTTCTGACCAATGAGGCTTATTTATTTGGTATTTTAAGTAACTCGGGAAGCACTGTCAAATAATGACAAAGCTTAGGTTGTATTGCATGGGTAAGTGCTATGACTATTCTAGAGATTATATGCAATTCCTAAAATTTTGACATATTTTGGTATAAGGTCATCATTTGATATTCTGATTATTAATGTGTTATATCCACAGAAATAACTGAAATTCCTAGTCAATTGCATTATACTAAAGATCTCATCAAATCTCTAATCTTTTTTAAATCTTGTTAATCATTTTTGAATATTTTTGTCATTGTTTTGTGACTTGTTGGAAATATTGCTGGTTCTCTAATGTTTGCTCTTCCAGATTAAGAAAACTTCCTCAAGATATCCATTAGATACAATAAAAAGATTAAAGTGTTCATTTGTAAACAAATTAAAGCATGTAACTTTTCTTTCTACCTGAAATCTCTGAAATTCACAAACTTTCAAAGAGTGTTCTTTCTTCCTTAGCAATTAGTTATGTGCATAAATTCAATGAGAATCTCTCATTGACATAATTAGAAACATTGGTTATTTTACCAAGGCTTTGACTGGAATGTCATATTTGAGAGGGATGCACAGACTCAGATATGACCATATAGCTTTAAGGAACTAAGAAGGACTATGAAATATGAAGCCAGAAAGCCCTTTGGAAATGTTGGCCTAATACCTTGCGTACAAAGTTCCCAGAATCCTTACTAAGTAAGTAAAGAATGTCACTTCTTGGAAGGTGCAGGAACCTCAGGATATCTTGGGAACCTCATGAAGAGGAATTTGCCCAAATCTACAGGTATTGTAGGCATGTCTCATGGCAAGTACTTGGCTTGACTTCTGGCCTAGTGAAGCTACTAAAATTTCATTCTCGAGGTTCCTAATGAAAAATTTCAACAAAGCAAATTTTAAAAGATCTATATGATCAATCATTACTCTTGCTGAGCTTATGTAAATAATTTGGCCAAGTATGTTAAAATGGCTCATTTTACAAATTAGTCTTGAGTTAGCTATCTTTGGAAATGAGGGTTTTTAGAGAGAAAGTTTGTTTCAATAGTGTACGTTTATGGATGTTAAATTCTAGTTCTAATTGTCTTTAAATGTCTGTTGTTTGCCTACACTGGACAATTTGAGATAAACTTCAGAGAAAGTGTCATAATAGCACAGATATAGACAATCTTCTTGCCTGTTATTCTGTGGGGATAGTTATAGGACCCCATGGACATATGATTGTTTAACAAGTGGAAAATGGGATGGATTCCCCAACAAATGTACATGGAAAAAACTTTTCCATGTGAATCAGTGAATAAAAGACTATAGTGCCTTAATAAATTATTCACTTGAGGTTTGGTTAATTCATACATGTCTAAATGAATATACAAGTCATAGCCTCCCTAAACCTGATCTGATAGTTACTAGAAATCCATCCCAGGAGACATGGTTTATTTAAAATATTGGGAGTCTAATATAGCAGGGGTTTTAACACCAAAATGGAAGGGTCCTTACTGGGTGGTATTATGTACTCCTGCTTCCTCACATGAATCTACTACACCAGCTGACACACCCTCTTATTCCTGTGAACCACTGGAAGACCTCAAATTTCTCTTCAAATGACAGTAAAGGACTGGAAGAAAATTCTAATTAACTATTCAAAGGTTTTTTAGTTAGGCTTCTCTTTCTCATAATAGTAACCTTTATTTTGTTGTCTTTTCCAATGTCTCACTGCCTGGTATCAAGAGTCCTTCACCACTGCTTCTAGCAAACAGATGATCCTTTCTACTCTAGGAGGCTTAAATATGCTGTTTCCCCTGACCTGGCTGTCTTTGCCTTCTGTAACACCTCTATACCTCCCCCAACTGACCAATGTTTACCCATAGATAGGGATATCTCTATGTCCCTATTCAGCAGGAAAAAGTTATAGAAGAAAAGACTTTCAACCCTCAGCAACCTCAAAGATTTTAAGGGTCAGAATTATTCAAGGAGGAATGATGTGGGAAACAAAGGCAGAAGGAAATGGCAGATAAAATTAAACTTCTTTAAAACCTGCGATCTATTGACAAATACATGAGGCTGGTAGAGTGAAAGTTTTCTCCAGGAACTCCCTACTGTCTTAATGTTAATACTTTGCTAGAGGGAAAAACAACCTTAGCCTGAAAATACCTAGGCCTCCAGTATCCAATGAGTCTTCTTTTGGATTTAAAAATTCCATTGAAAGCTTCTACTTGACTTTACCTCCCCCAACTCCCAAATATATAATCAGTCTCTCCACAGGGTCAGGGGAAGCTCTTCCTGCCCATAGGTCCTGTCCCCATGCTTTAATAAAATCATCTTTTGACACCAAAGACATCTTCAAGAATTCTTTCTTGGCCATCAGTTCTCGATCCCACGAACCCATATTACCCCAAAAACCTCATCAAAGTAAATTTTATATTTTAGTCAAATATCTTTTTGACTACTGACTAAATATCCAAGTATACTTTGTAACTCAACTGTTCTGGTAAAAACTATCTATCTAATTTGACCTTAAGCTCAACTCTGCCCATATGGGAAACATATTTTTAGCACTCATGTGGGATGATGGGAGTTTGAATGACAGAACCTGAATGTAATGCCTTCTCAAATGATAATTTATTAACATATAGAGGGAAGCAAGTGAGCTTATTGATTTTGTAAAGATATAATTACAACTTTTCTTAAAGATGTAAGTATATGATTTGCTAAGTTTTAAAGAGTTTTCTAGAATTTAGTCAAGAGGCTCTGATACAAACACAAATCATGATCACTCCAGTCCAATGGCAAAAGGTGCTTTTCCCTTGAATGGAATTTCTGTTTGAGGATGAGATAGAAGCATTTCAACAACAAGTGCAGTTTCATACCATGCAGACTGTGTATGTAAAACAAATCTTTAGGAAACCATAAGACAGTATGTAAGTGATGTATACACAATTTATTGACAAGAAGACTAAAATACTGTTTAGAATTGCCTTCTTTCATATTAATAGGGAATGAGGAGATCAATCCAATGATTTTCAGTTCTAAGGAAAAGTACAAGTGGCAGCTAGAGAAAGTAGGTGTGTTTAGTAGAAAAAGAAAAAAAAAAGAAAGGAAAGTTAACTATGGAAACAGTCATAGGTGTTAAAAAGAAACAACAGGCACTATTGTTTTGTTAAGCCTCACCTAGACTTACTAGCTAACCTAACTGCAGTTTGAGCATCTCAGAGTAGTGAAATTTTAAAACAATCAGTGTGGAATTTTCTGATCAGCATCAGTGAGTAAATCTGCATGATGAGACCTCTTACTTTTCTCTCTAAGGGATGGTAAACTTGCTTGAAACAATCCTTTCTTTTCTTTTCTTTTGCTAATAACTTCCTTGTCCCACCCCATTTCTGACTATTTTGTACAACTCTTCTGAGCACCCTTTTGTTTGTTAGATGAGATGTTGTCTAATTCTTGACTAAATGAATAAAGCCATTAAGAACTTTAAATTTACTTGGTTGAATTTTTGTTCCTTAACATAGGTTATGGTTTCTTTGTTTGAATTTGCTTGTTTTAATTTTGGAAATTTTTGTACATATCTAAACAGTTGTATAATAAAAATTAATATTTCCTCATTGTAACCTTCCCATGCCCATTTTCCATCTCCAGTTATAACCTTTAACATTTTTTTCACTTTTTCTAGAGTTCCTTCAATTTCTTATATGCTTTGCTTATCCTATTATTTTATGACTTATTCAGTACAGAAATAATATAAACATTTTTATATGAGAATGAAATCATTTCATAGTTCTTATTTACTACCCCTTATATCCATTCACCACTCACCAGGATTATATTTTTAAAGGCTTTTATTTCCTTGTTCTTTGATCACATTACATGATTATATGATATACCAATGACATCCTACTGCCAGAGCAGTGGTGGGTGACAGGTTCCTTACTGCCCTGCTTCTGGGATTAACTAGGCTGCTTTTCTGGCTACTGAGCATCCTGTTGTGCCCACATTCCAAGTCAGATTCCTTATTTCAATAATTCTCTAAGCTACTTAATACTGTTTCATTAAATTATGTTTTTCTTTGCTAAATTATCCATTTACTGAATGATTTGCATTTGGAATACATGTCTGCCTGAAATAGGCAGAGTGACCTTCCTTTGGGAGCTTGGCTGCCTCAGTGTTGACACTTTGCTAAGGGCAAAAGGCAATCTTAGCTTAATATTATTCCAACCTCCAGGATCCTGTAAGTCTTGTTTAACATATAAAAATTTTTTTGAAACTTCCTTTATTTTTACCCCTTCACGTTGTATGTTGGGAATCATCCCCCAACCCTGTGGCCCACTGATATACATCTGAATGGTCTCATGATTAAGGTTTTATTAGACCGTAATGAATAACCTTTTCTAACAATGGTTAGGCCCCTCATAGTTGTTTCCACAATTCCTTACAGACTTCTGCTATCCTCCATCCCCCTCCCAACTTGAAGTTATATAATTGCCACAGTCCTAACCCTGGTGTAGAACTTTCTGCCCAAGGGTCCTGTCCCTGTGCTTAAGAAAACAAAACAAACAAACAAACAAAAAAAACTACCTTTTTGTCCTGAAGACATTTCAAGAATTCTTTCTAGACACTTCTCTAAATCCCAACATTTCCACATCAACCTTGTGTGAGTTTTTAATTCTTTTGTCTTTTCTTTAAGTTCTAAATACCAGTGGTCATTTATCCAAAAAATATGTTTTTCTAAAATTAGGTTTATTTCATTTTGAGTCTCTCATTTCTAGCTGACTACACAGACCATATTCTACAGAGAGGCTCAGTCTTGGCCTTTAAAAAATGAAAAGAAAAAAAATTATCAGTAGTTCAGTCCTTATAATAGCTCAGTTGGGATATCATAATATGAGTCCAGGTGAGAGATTACAGAATAGAGAAGCAAATGATAGAACTTTGAAGAAAGGGAGGTGGGGGAGGGAGAGGCATGCAGAAAGAAAGGCACAGGAAAAGGTCAGTCATAAAGAGTGAAATAAACTAGGAGAATATCGTTCATGAATGCCAAGAATATAGATAATCTTAAAAATGAGGAAGAGGTCATAAGTAATAATTCCCAGAATTTTTAAAGACTATAAAATGCTGAAAGAAATTCTAGCATTAGTGACAAACATATCCATTGCCACCTTCAAGAAAATTTTATTTTTTTAATTTTTTTTAAAATTTATTTCTGAGAGAGAATGAGAGAGAGAGAGTGAGCAGGGGAGGATCAGAGAGAGAGGGAGACACAGAATTCGAAGACAGACTCGAGGCTCTGAGCTAGCTGACAGCACAGAGCCTGCTGCTGGGCTCAAACCCACGAACCATGTGATCATGACCTGAGCTGAAGTCGGATGCTTAACTGACTGAGCCAGCCAAGCACCCCAAGAAAAATTTAAAAAGAAAGGTAGGAGCAGAAGTCAGACTGTAAAAACCATGAGGCATATATAATGTATATATAATGTATATAATATATACATATTACATATAGATATGTAGTAGTATAGGGAACAATATTGCTATTACAAAAATAATAAAAGTAACAGTGTAGTATGGAGTGAGGAAAAATCGTATCTAATTCCAATTCTATCATTTACATTTCACATTGGGCAAATTCAGTTAAACCTAACCCTCTAAACCTTAATTAACTCATCAATAAATCTTGAAGAATTATATCTGCTACAAACCATAGTTATTATGCTTTTGATAAATATTAATCTCTCCCTCCTTAAATGGAATATCTGATAGGACTTGTGACCAGGACCAAAGTTGTTTGTGTTTTTAAAATTTTTTAAAAATGTTTTATTTATTTCTGAGAGAGAGAGAGAGACAGCGTGAGCAGGGGAGGGTCAGAGAGAGAGCGAGACACAGAATCCGAGGCAGGCTCCAGGCTCTGAGCTAGCTGTCAGCACAGAGCCCGACGAGGGGCTCAAACTCACTAACTGGGAGATCATGACCTGATCTGAATGAAGTCAGACCTCAGCCGACTGAGCCACCCAGGTGCCCCTCAAAGTTTTTTATAAGAGCATTTTATGGCTAGATTTGGGGGTAGCTGTGGGAAGACCAATAGCGAAGAGGAAATTAATAAAACAGAAAAGAAAAAGGAATACAGTAATTGATGGAGCAAGGTGGGTGTTTATGTGGAAAACGTTGGGATTTGGAGCCAATGGCCAAGAAAGAATTCTTGAAATGCCTTCAGTGCAAAAAGGTGGTTTTATTAAAGTACAGGGACAGGACCCTTGGGCACGAAGAGCTGACTTGGGATTATAAAAAGTGACTGATTATATACTTGGGAGTTGGGAGAAGTTAGGGCAAGGAGAAGTTTCCAAAAAGATTTCCATATGCTAAAGAAAACTCATAAGGTTCTGTAGGCCTAGCTATTGCCAAGTTCAGTTTGTTCTTCCCTCTAGAAAAGCATTAACATTAAAACAGTTGGGTGTTCCTGGAGAAATGATTTACTCTGCCTGTCTCAAGTATTTGTCAGTGGGCTGCAGGTTGTTAAGGAAATTTAATTTTGTCTCTCATTTCCTTGTGCCTTTGTTTCCCAAATCAAGTGTGTAAGAAATTATTGACTCAGTCAAAGCTAAGCTATCTGGTCTGTAAGGAACAGAGCTATTTCCTTATGATGCAAGGAAGAAGAAAGACAAATAGGTAAACACAGAATATATGTGAGGTAACTAAAACAAATTTTAGGAGGCTTATGTTAAATGACTTCATCTCAGCAATTTAAGAAATTATGCCAATTTGGGGTGCCCGGGTGGCTTAGTCGGTTAAGCGTCCGACTTTCGCTCAGGTCATGATCTTGCGGGTTCGTGGGTTTGAGCCCCGCGTCGGGCTCTGTGCTGACTGCCAGCTCAGAGCCTGGAGGCTGTTTCAGAGTCTGTCACTCCCTCTCTCTCTGACCCTCCCCTGCTCGTGCTGTCTCTCTCTCTCCTAGAAATAAAAAAAAAAAAAAGAAATTATGCCAATTATAAGTATGAAAAGGTGGGATTAGAAATGGATGCATAAAAATACTAAAAATGTTTGTAGTAAATGAGTCAGGAAATGGAAATGAATTGGAGAAATGGTGAGGGCAGAACCACCTGAGAGAAAATAATATAATGTGGTAGTGCAGTTGATTATCTTTTAAATAATTTTCAGTTTTAAGTATCTCTTAGTAGTGTAGATTCATCTATATCATGGTACAATATAGTAGAAATAGATTATTGGAAGCTGTAATAAGTGTTTATTGGTTCCAAAACTTTGGACACTGATCTTTTAGATAAGTTCTTAGCTGTAACTTTTTCCCTGAAATTTAACTGTTTTGCTAAAAGTTAAATATGCAAGATTGAAGAGGCTCTGAAAATGGAGGGTTGTTTTTATAAAGTTTCTTAGATGATAATAAATATATTTTTTTAATTACACTTATCAAAAAATATGTGTAAGAGGGGTGCCTGGGTGGCTCAGTTGGTTAAGCGTCAAACTTCAGCTTAGGTTATGATCTCAAAGTCTGTGAGTTCAAGCCTTGCGCTGGGCTCTGTGCTGACAGCTCAGAGCCTGGAGCCTACTTTGGATTCTGTGTCTCCCTTTCCCTTGCCCCACCCCTGCTTGTGCTCTGTTTCTCTCTGTCTTTCAAAAATGAATAAATGTTAAAATTTTTTTAAAATATGTGTAAGAAAGAGTATTAGGAAGTATAAAATTCAAGGGTTATATTTCATTGTCTTACTTCCAGTTACAATATTCATTTTCAATTGGTAGGTCTCTGAAGATGAATATGGAAAGATAAATTCTAATTTCTCTATAATTAACACATTAAATAACAGCATTATTACATTAAGTAATACAATATATTGATTTGCTGACAGATCATCTCTCAGATATTGTTGATAATCAGTGTGCTTTACAAATGGAAAGAACAAGGTGCTCTTTTGAGCTCAGTGTCATATGCATTAAGTGAAAAATCATAGAATGGATTAAATAGCCTTAAAAATCATACCTTATCTCTTTCTCTGCTTGTCTTTTCTTAGTTTTCTTCCCTTAACTTTTATCTTTTTAAATAAATATATTCATACTATTCAAACTTTGTTATTATTGAAGAGAGCTGCTCTTAACTGGAAAAGTGCTAGTGATTAATGGAAATAAAGACCATTGTAATTTTCAATATGAATGATGCTTGCCTTTACTGTAATTTTTAAATTATTTTACAAAATAACTTAAATCCAGATGAAATCATCTGGATTTTGTGTTATTTGGTCATGGCCTTGCAATAAGAGTTAAAAAAAGCTTTTTTTCCCCAGTTATTGTCATTAAATCACCTAAATGCAAAAGCATATTTTCTGCCACTTAGCTTTGTAATGTTCATTTTACAACATTTTCTCAACCAGGTGTATAAGCAAAGGAAACAGGTGGTAGAATACTTAGTTCCATTTTACACCCTATCTTCTGATTCTTGAACCCTGAATCATGGAGTAATTCTGCTTGATTAGGGGGGAAGATAAAAGGCCAGTGAATATACCCCTTATTACATTGGTATCTTTTAAATTAGTAGTCTTGGGAAAGGCATTCTTTATTTACTGTTCTGGCATGTTTCTGCTCTGTGGATGTTCAGTTTTGACTACCAAAGCAGTCAGATTCTGCAATATTCTAGAAGCCTTTGAATTCACACCTTTGTGGTTATTTAGAATATGTGATTTCATGAAATAACAAGGCTCTGGGATCTAGTTGGTAAAGAAAATCTGAGGAAAAGAGGATGCTAAATAAGTGTGGAGCTCAAGGTAAAGTTGTGTTGGTTTTGTCTCTGCTCATTTTCAACAGAAGGTTTAGTGTTAGTGATAATTGCAGATGTTTTGTATCATTTTATGCCTCTTTTCATTGTGCCTGTGTCACCAGCAATTATTCTCATTAAACAAATGGCAGTTTGATGGACTAAATGCTACATCGATTTTGTTTTAATTCTCATTTATTTGCCTATAAATAGCAATGATTGTTAAACCATACTTCTTAGTAGACCAATATATTTCTTCTTTTGCTAATTAACTGCTTACTTACTTTGTCTGATTATTGTTTTATACTTTAGCAATTTTCTTATCAAAGTGTATGAACTTTTTTGTGTTTTGGGGTGGTGGTGGGGTCTGGAGTTGATGGCCAAAAAAGAGTCCTTGACATGTCTGTGGTGCAAAAATGGTGATTTTACTAAAGCATGTGGACAGAACCCATTGGCAGGAAGAGTTGACCTGGGACCATGAGGAGAGAATTGTTATATACATGGAGCTGGGGGAGGTAAAGTCAAGGGGAAGTTTCCAAAACGATTTTCATATGCTAAGGAAGACTCTCAGGATACTGGAGAACTAGCTATTGTCAAGTTAAGGTTGTTATTCCCTCTAACAAAGCATTAACATAAGTCAGTAAGGAGTTCCTGGAGAAATGTTTTGCTCTGCCTGCCTCAAGTATTTGTCAATGGGCTACAGGTTATAAGAAAGTTTAATTTTATCTGCCATTTCCTTCTGCCTTTGTCTCCCACATCACTTTTTATACATACTGAAGTTGTCAATCCTGTCCTTTTTTTCCTTACTTGATTTCTCAAATGGGTACATTCCAATGATATAAGTTTCAAAGTTATGTTCTAGAAATTATCAAAACTTTCATTTTGTATTTTTCTATTGTTTTGTTGGAATATTTCCCTACATTATGAAAATTTCCTAAACATTATTTAGACTTTAGTCTTTTAACCCATTAAAATTCAGGTTTGTTTTTACAACTTTCTTCAAATTGCCCTAGCTTAATTTACTAAATAGTTCTGATGCTTCAATGCCTTCTCATAAATTACATGCTTATATATAGCAAAATCCTCTATTTGTTGATGCCCTTAACTTTTCTTCTGAATATGGTAGCAAATACCTTTTATGTAGTAACAAACTCATTTATAGTAACACAACACATTTATATACAGTAAGGAAGACTTTATATTTCCAGTCAACATCTGGAAAATGTTTAGCTTTTGAAATATCATTTTGTTTTCTGATTACTTATATTTTTCAGGGTTTTTTTTAATGTTTTTTATTTATTTCTAGGAGAGAGAGAGAGAGACAGCGTGAGCAGGGGAGGATCAGAGAGAGAGGGAGTCACAGACTGAAACAGCCTCCAGGCTCTGAGCTGGCAGTCAGCACAGAGCCCGACGCGGGGCTCAAACCCACAAACCGCGAGATCATGACCTAAGCGAAAGTCGGACGCTTAACCGACTAAGCCACCCAGGTGCCCCTATTTTTCAGTTTTTAAGACATGCTTCTGTCTTCTTATTAATGTGCATTGTGAACAAAGCTGTTCTCTTCTTTACTCCCATCTAACCCTAGGAAGAACTAAATCCTGGGGGTTTCATAAGTCACTGAGAGTGCTGAAATCTACTCTAAGTCTGCAGTTCTTACATTATATCTTGTAGTCTTACTGCAGGAGTTGAGGAAGTGGTACCCAAGAGAAGCAGAGTGGCATGGTGGCAAGTATACGGGGCCAAAAGGTCATCTGGAATCTAGTATCTCATATGAATATGTTAATTTCCCACTAAACACATTTTCAGAATTCTTTTTCCAAATTCTATATGAAACACAATGGTTGGACAATAATGTATTATCCTTTTCTTTCCATTTTTCTTTTCCTTTCCATGTAACTAATTCATTTAATTTCTCCTAGCTTTAATTTATTCTTACGGGAAGATGGTTGTACAATATTACAAAGAATTTGAAGCCACTGCCTCAACGAACGCAAGAGTTAAAACAATAACCTCCCTCACAGCTTGTCCTCCATTTGCTGGTGGCTGTTTCCTTCCATGAAGGGCTCATAACCCCACAACTTTGAATAACGTATCTGTTAAGAAAGCCCTTCTCCATAAATGCCCTGTTAAATTAAATATCCTGATGATGGGACAGGTCAAATCTGGTGTAGCTGACTTTAATCATTTTCAGATGCATTAGTGAATATAAAAGAAGCTAGGAAAATATGCTGGATCTACATGGTTCTTGGATAAGAAAGTCATTCAAATTATATTTTAGTGCCAGAGAGCAAAAGAAAGGTGATTACTGTAAAAAAAAAAAAAAAAAAAGCAATTATAACATGTACATCTCCAGGTGAAACTGTATTGAATGATTTATGTAATACATTAAAAATATAAATGTATAAAGTTAATTTATTTTCTAATTAAACATCTACTTTTGTTTTAAACTCCAGGGCCTCCAGAGTCACTTCTACCTCCAGGCTTTCAGATCATGCAGAAATGAATACAAATCATTACTGTAACTTTAATCTTATATCTTAGGTTTCTGAGACATTTGTTGCATTTAAATATGTCTAAAAGAATTTAGAGTGCATGCCACAGGATAGCAGATAAAACACGATGTAAAGTTCTATATAATGCCTTTCAATCTGTTAAATAAAATCTGTTTCATTATCTGGTTGAGGCCATTAATTCTGAGTAAGAAGGGGATGGTTTTAAGAACCAGACTGTGGGTAAGGAAATGTGCACAAGTTGGGACATGTGTGTGTTTATTTATGGTAACTGAAAATAGCTAAGTCATCTGGAATGTTTTGCAGCTGTACAAGAAGCTGTGACCCTCATGACAGTTTCTTGCTCTGAAATCGGGAGTAAATTTCTAACCAGTAACACATACTCATATACATTCCAAGAGGTAGAGTTGTTTGTATCTCATCCTGTCAGGTTACATTTCTTGGTCAACACAAAAGCGCCTAACTGTGCCCTGAGGCAATAAAACAATTGAAACTTCTAACCTATGATTGAACTCCACAGGGCAAAGAGAAAAAGATAGGCTGCTAATGTGATGTCAGAAGGAGAATGCAGGGCAAAATGAGCTACAGAGATTCGGGCTTCAGCTGTGGTGTACAGCGCACAGGAAAACAGTCACCACACTTTAAAGGCCAAGTGGCATCACTGTTCAGCACACTCAAACTGCTTATGCTAAGAAGGAAACAAACATATTTCTTACTGGCCCCAAGTCTTTTCACCTCCCAACATAGTTAAAACTGTTTTTACCTGAATAAGAGAAATGGGAAGAAGCAGAGCTGCATATTTTAGCAAATCTCTGTTCAAATTCTCCTTTATACCTTGTGTTTCCCAAGGCCCTAATCTGGGCTGAGAAAATGTAATCCTTACAAAACCTTATAATGAGGAGTGCATTAGTTTTCTATTGCTGCTGTAACAAATCACCATAAATCTTGTGGTCTATAAATTTATTGTCTTGGCGTTCTGGAGGTCACAAGTATGAAATAGGTCTTCTTGGCTAAAATCAAGATGTTGGCAGAGCAGCATTCCTTCTCCAGAAGGCCCTAGGGAAGAATCAGTTTCTTCCTTTTTTTCGCTTTTAAAGGCCATGCACATGCTTTGGCACATGGTCTTTTCCCATTTTTAAAGCCTGCAAAGGAGGATCAAATCACTCTGAACTTTGCTTCTGTTGTCACATCTCCTTCTCTGCCTCTGCCTTTCCTGCCTCCCTCTTTCTTTTATAATGACTCTTGCGATTACATTGTGCCCAACATGTAATCCAGAATAATCTCCCCGTTTCAAAATTTTTAGCAATCATATCTGAAAAGTTTCCTTTGTCATATAAGGCATTTTACCTTTTATAAGGTGGTCTTTATTCTAGGCAACTGAGGCTCAGAGAATTGAAGTGGCTTGTCAGTCTTTTATTTCATTTTTTTAAAGTTTATTTATTTATTTATTTTGGGAGAAAGCACATGAGAGCAGGAGAGGGGCAGAGAAAGGAAGAGAGAGAATCCCAAGCAGGTTCAGTGCTGTCAGCATAGAGCCTAATGTGGGGCTTGAACCCATGGACCATGAAATTATGACCTGAGGTAAAATCAAGGGTAGGATGCTTAACTGACTGAGCCACCCAGGTACCTTTCAGTCTTTCATTCTTGAAGCCAGAAGTCTGTGTGATTACCTCACCCATGTCATGCAATGCTTTACTCATGGGTGCTCTGATCCAATTCTCTGTCAGCTCTCTGTCTCTAGATTTTCTATATCATCCTTGGCAAATATTAGAAACTCTAGTGTGCCTGAAAGTTTACAGTATAAGGAACAGTCAGGAAATTTGGAGTCCAGGCATAAAGCTACCTATGATGAGCCATATTTCGTTTTAATATTGCTAACCACAGCTATATAAAAGTGTGTTCAGAACATCTGATAGAATTATGTTAACTCTCAATTATACTGACCCTTTTTCCTATAGGATAGGAATACATTTCTCACGGGCAAGAGAAAGATGACATAAATCCAAAGATAATATGCATTGAGGTTTGGCTTTAATCTATTGGAACAGGTAATGATTGATTTCTATCCCTATAGATAAATAATAAAAATCAAATGTGAAAGACATTAGATTAGATAAACTCAAAATAATACTTATATCTCTCATTTCTTTGTTTTCCAGGTGAGGTTAACATTAACACTGAATTTATAATGAAGAAGCTGTTCTGGTTCGGCCAAATTAGGGAATCATAAAATTCCTCTGTTTATGTCAAGAACATAAAATATAATTATGGTGCCACATAGTACTTATCTTGAACTATAAGAATTACCAAGAGTAAAATATGATCAAGAAAAGAAAAGATGTATTTCTCCTAGCTAAACTGTAGGTTTCCATGATACTTAATACATTTTCAAAAATATCACAATAAATCCTAAACTTGACCTGCCATTTATTGAAGCCGTTAAAATAAAGCACAGTTGCAAAATGTAAGGGCACTTTACTTTTCATGGAAGTACATGCTTTATATATGTCCTTTGCTCAAGCTATTACCAGGTATGAATGAGTCTGAAGAAATAAAAGAAGTACTTAGGAAAATACTTTGCTCTAATTAAAATATACACATATGCATATGTATATACTTATATATATATAATTTTAAGGCCTTAAAATAGTGTTTTAAAGAATAAATTACAGTTTTTATACATCATTTTGTACATCTTCTTTAATACAGAAGCAACATTTTCAAATTCAAGAGGAATATGACACCAATAATGGTTAAAATAAATAATGTGCCCATATTAAGTAATATGATGGTTAGAATTTTAAAAGGTGATGATGTTTTAGAATATATTCAGAGAATCTAATTAAATTAAGGTCTACCTGTACCTAATCAATATGTACTGCTTTGGTTTCATTCATCCTTGTTTTAATTTACACTAATGAATCATTTCAGGAGAAAAAACTGGCATGGTACAAGAATCCTCATCTTACATTAGAATGCACATTAGTTCCTCAGAAGATTAATAAATCTATATTCTCCTCCTGTCAACTGATTCTAAGCACAAAACTCCTACTTTATCCAGGATATAGTCTTGAGAATGAACTCTTTAAAGAAGTAAGCCGTCCACACAAAATATTTAGAAAGTGATGACCAATAGTAAATAAGTAAAGGAAGAAAATTGGAAAGATTAGATCATTTATTTGTTATTTAAGTCTGAAATTTCTCTTTTCTCAACAGCACTGTCCAACTTTCAATAAATATGTTGAGTATGTTTAGCTAAAAATAATATTTATAATAATAGTAAAAGCCTTTCATCAAACATAAACCCCAAATTATTATTGTTTTTCCCCTCTTACTTGATTATTCTAGTGAATACCTACTGCATACATAAAAAAATAACTCCTTTTTATACCAAATTATCATACATATGCTAGACTCTATCATTTGTTTCATCTCATGTCCTATCATTTGTCACCTTTGTCACTATCCAGTCATACCAGCTTGTTTTCTCATATTCAACAATAGCAAACTCACAGCACACTCAGTGCCTTTACATTTCTAGTTTACTCTGTCTGAAATGCTCTGCTTATATGGGTATATTCTCCTTGTTGAGTCCTGAATTCAAATATCACCCTTTCAAAGAGTATTTCCCCAACTTCACTATCTAAAAAGGCCCCATTCAACCCCAGAGTATCATTCTTTGCTACTCTTTCTTCATATCACTAAGTCTGGTTACATAATTTGTAGTAACCAGTAAAATAGTCCAATAAAAAAATAAAATAAAAATATGAAACCCCTTCTTCAAAAATTAAGAATTTTAAGAGTGACAGCCAAGCATTAAACCAAGTGCATGGCCCTTCTAAGTGTAGGTTTCTGTATGACTGCACAGGTTGTAAGGCCATGATGCTAGCCCTCTATAACAGTTACTACCATGTAAAATTAACCTCTGAATTATTGTGCTTGTTTAATCTGGCACCCCTGTTAGAACATACACTCTGTAGAGCTCAGATCAGAACCTTCACGTTGATTGTTACATTTCACATGTTTAGAATAGCCCCTGAGACATAGAAAACAAAAATTAAATATTTCCTGAACTAAAAAGAAAAAAAGAAGAGTCAGGCAGTGAAAGAGAATTCTATCTCAATCAGTTTTGTTCTATTCAAGCCTTCAACAGATTGAATGTGACTTGCCCATATTTGAGGAGGCAATCTGCTTTACTCAGTCTACTGATTCAAATGTTAATCTCATCCAGAAACACCCTCACAGACATATGCAGAACAATGTTTAACTGGACTCCCTGTGATTTAGTCAAGTAGACAGATAAAGTTTGCCATCACAAATCCACTCTTGTCAATTTGACACATCTCCATAAGGCACACTTAATCTTCAAATAAAGAGAATAACAAGGTCAGAGGAGTGGCTATAGCCAGACCAACCATGGTGAGTAGAAAAGTCAGTGTTGCTAAATCCATACATAACCTCTATCTGTGCCTCTATAGCCACATTGTTCATAAGCCCATTGAATAACAGAGGTGACTGGAAAAACATGTTGGACTATATCCACAGAACTGGTCATGCTATCTTCTTGATTATTAAAATCCTCCTTTGCTGAGGTTATCCTCTCATTAGCATTCATATGTGATACATATATCCTCATATTACTTGACTATTCAGAAAGGTCTACCCACATACCTCTTCCCAAAATTTCCTTGTCATCAATTTTCCAATTCTTGAATAGGGCTTTTATCAGAACTCAATCATACAGGCTTGGTCTTGGATTTCCAGATAAAAGAACCATGAGAACTAGATTTTGGTTGTTTATAAGCCACCCAGTCTATGGTATTTTGTAAGAGTTCCCAAATGGATTAAGACATCTAGCTTCAAAATGTCAATGCTGGAGTAGAATTCTGCTTCAAGATGAACCATACCTAAAGACTTCTTCATATTTTATTTAAATGATGGTTAGATAAGATTTTGGACTTTAGAGCTGATATTTTATTTTACATGTATGTGAGATGAATTTTGGAAGACGATGAACAGAATGCTATGGACTGAATTGTGTCCCCTCAAAGTTTACATATTGAAATACAACCCCCCCCAATGTAATAGTATTTGAAAAAGGGGTCTTTGGGAAATAATTAGGTTTAGAGAGGGTGGGACCCTCAGGAGGATTAGTGCCCTTACAAAAAAGAGAAACTAGAGCTTTCTCTGTCAGGCATGTGAAAACACAGGTAGAAGTTAGATATCTGCAAGTCAGGAAAAGAGCTCGCACCAGAATCCTACTATGCTGGTGTCCTGATCTCTTCTAACCTCCAGAACTGTGAGAAAATAAATTTCAATTGTTTAAGCCACAAAGCCAACTAAGATAGTCATTAGTGTGCTACTAAGTGATTATGGCAAAATTATACATATAAGCTTTTTCTTATCAAATCAAATAGATTATAGTTAGTAAAGAACTGTGATTATTATTTGAATCAATCAGAGTGTTCATTTGTAGGATGATTAGGAATGTTATAATTTGTAATCCAATCTTAAGATAGTGAGTCAGGGAAAACAAAGCATCTTTTTTGTATATTAAATAAATCATAGATCTGAAGTGCCTGGGTGCCTCAGTCTGTTGGGCATCTGACTCTTGATTTGGCACAGGTCATGATCCTGGGGTCATGGGACCAACTCTTAAGTTAGGCTCCATGATGAGTATGGACTAAGATTCTCTCTCTCTCTCTCTCTCTCTCCCCCTGTGCCCCCTCCCCAACTTACACCCACTCTCTCAAATTATATATCTCTATCTATCTATCTATCTATCTATCTATCATCTATCTATAGATATATATAATAGATATATAATTTCTAAATAAATCATAGACCTAATTACAGAAGAGATTCTTGGAAGGCAGAGAAACAAGTTTCAAGATGCCCTAGAAATTCACCTGGGACTAACTTACCCTCCCTGTTCATTGTATGGCTTTCATCTCACTGGGCATCTGGTTGAATCCTACATTTTTTAAGGTTTAATCCTAAATTTTAATTACCCATCCTTCACAAATGGATTTCAACCAAGTCTTTACAACTGAATAAATGTTATTAGAATTGGGAAAATCAAAATTTCTTATTTTCAGATATTGCAAATTACTAAATTTTTCATCTCTTCCCTTTTTCTCAACCTTTAGCCCTCATGTGTAATAGCTGTGCTCTACTCTCATTATGACAAAGGAAGCATTCCATGTGAAATACATAGTAATCAGATAATAAAAGTATCTTCTCTGAAAGTTAATGTCAATTATATAAATAACCAGTTCAAATTTACCAACAAGAATGTTGATAATATGCAACTTAATAAGTAGAAAACAGGATGACTTGAAGGAAAAAAGAGCTAAGGGTTAAACATTACAAGAGAAAAGTTAATCTGAATGTCTTTAATTGGTATTACCTTTCTATGTGTTTAAGGGGATACCAGGTTAAGAATGAAAAAAAAGTCATCAAAATTTGATTTAGACAACAATGGGAAATCTATGCTTTGAAATTTTAGTGCTTTGAAACCAGAAACTCTAAAAAAGAATTAGAAATCGAACACCCTCTATCAAATGTACAAATGTGTTTATTCACTCATTGAGATTTTTGGAAACACCTCAATTTTAGGCCTGACTCTCCTCATCTCTAGTAACTGTGGCAGCTCTTTAGTCAGTTTCTTGGACCAAATCTGTGTTTTGTTGTTGTTCCCTCCTTCACACATATGCCAGACCTGTCTGCAGAAATGCAACCAGCATCGCAGCACTAACCTCATTAACATAGGGTAACATCTTATTACTTTCTGAGGCAGGTGTAAATGGTTCTTGAATTTCAAAATATTCTGAAAACTAGAATTTTCTTTTTTTTATTTTCTTTTTAATTAATTAATTAATTTATTTTTGGAGAGAAAGAAAAAGTGTGAGTAGGGGAGGGACAGAGGGAGAGGAAAAGAGAGTCTTATGCGGGCTCTGTACTGAGTGCATCGCCTGATCCAGGGCTTGATCTTATGACCCTGAGATCATGACCTGAGCTGAAATCAAGAGGTGGAGGTTTAATGGACTGAACTACCCAGAAGCCCCCCAAACTAACCTTTCTTTACCTATTCAAACCCTACCTCCTCTTTTTATGACAATTATACCTCTAAATACATTACACATATTCTCCTCATGACTTACTCTGTATTTTTCTGCATATAGAAAAACTTTGATTCTTTATTTCTTTTTAAAATGTTTGTTTATTTTTTAGAGAGAGAGAGAGAAAATGTGCATGTGAGCAGGGGAGGCGCAAAGAGAGAGAATTCTGAATAGGCTCCATGTTCATCAAGGAGCCTGACTCAGGACTCAATCTCACAACCATAAGATCATAACCTGAGCCAAAATCAAGAATTAGACGTTAACCTATTGAGCCACCCAGGCACCCCTCAAAGTTTTTAAATGAAAAGTATATATTTTTTAATCTTAGGACCACAACTGTTAGCGTTAGCTGTTAGCTGTGCAACTTCTGTTTTAACTTTGTGTGCTCATTTCTTCATGTGAAAAAAAAATCATGCTAGTATCTACCTGATGAGGTTGTTGTGAGAATCAAATGTACTAAAATATACGAATCACTTAGGCTGATGCAAAGTTGATATCATATGGGTTAGGTTTTACAATTCTTTTAATGTTTAGTTATTTATTTTGAGAGAGAGAGGGTGCATGTGCATGCAAATATGGGGGAGGGGCAGAGAGAGAGAAGGAGAGAGAGAGAGAAGGAGAGAGAGAGAGAGAGAGAAGGAGAGAGAGAGAGAGAGAGAGAGAGNGCAGAGAGAGGGGCGGGGGAGAGAGAGAGAGAGGGAGAGAGAGAGAGGGAGAGAGAGAGAGAGAGAGAAGGAGAGAGAGAGAGAGAGAGAGAGAGAGAGAGAGAGAGAATCCTATGAAGGCTCCAGGCTGACTCAGAGCTTAATCCCAGGAACCATGAGACTATGACCTGAGGCGAAATCAGGAGTCAGATGTTCAACCAACCTAGCAACCCAGGTGCTCCATATTTTTGATTCTTAAACACATCTTCATTTTCTTTCAAAATCTGACCTTCATCCTTAAACATGCTTTAATATTTTCTTTTTATATGCTTCTATTTTACATATTACCTAGGACACGTTACTTAGAACTTATTATTTTGTAATTTAAAAATATTTTTCTTTTTTAAATAATTTACAAGTTATTTGAGAGTATTTATATTTTTTAATAAATAATTCCTTCATCCTACAGAGGTCTTCATGAACAAAATTTGGCAAACTTTTGCTTCATATAGTTTAGGAGCTAAGTAGGATACAAAAACATATAAGAAAGGAAGTTTCCTCACTGGGATGATAATTTACATGGAAAAAAGAATATGGTACATCATAAGATATATGAATGTACTTGTGATAATTCTTACACCAAAGTCTTTTTTTTTTAATGTTTATTTATTTTTGAGAGAGAGAATTCAAGCAGGGAAGGGGCAGACACAGGAGACACAAAATCTGAAGCAGTTTCCAGAACCGGATGCAGGGCTCAAACTCACAAACTATGAGATCATGACCTGAACTGAAGTCAGACACTTAACCAACTGAATCACCCAGGAGCCCCTTACACCAAATTCCTAAAGAGTAGTTACATATAGTAACAAAGGTAGGTATGCATAATGAAAAAAATTAATTAAAAGACCACTTTGTGTTTTCTCTTTTTTTGTATAATTACTGGGTAAATAACAATAATAATAATAATAATAATAGTAAAAAACCACTAATAAAAATGATCATCTCAGTTTCCAGTGGAAAACAAAGTTCTACTCCCTTTGAAATAAAAGTTATATAAAACAAACAATATCTGGGCAATTAAGTAAAGTAGGAATATTTAAGTAAGAAAATTCTATTTTTTAATTCTATTAAATTATACCTATTGCATTTGTTTTAATATTTAAAGATTAAGTTTATTTCAGTATATTTATTGGGAGCAAACATGACACTTTTTGAAACTACATAAATTTTTCTAAACCTACTTGTCATTATTTGTTCCGTGACTCCAACCACATTGATTAAAGCATGAGAGTGTTTATCACAAAAAGAAAAAAAAAGAGGGTAGTAATCACTTGCAGGAATGTTTTATAAAAGATGAATTAGAATTGTTAAGTTTAGTTCCAAAATATACAAATATCAACTTAAAATAAAAACTCAATTTTTTAATAACAAAAATGAATTTTAACCATCAGAAATATCTAAAAATAGAATAGTTTACTCATCTATGATGAGTTTACTGACTCTGAAAACAATTAAGCAATGAGACTTCTACTTATTACAAATTAAAATCTCAGACAGTCTATAGTTCTGTGCTTAATGATTGGTGGAGATAATATGTGGTCACTTTCACTGAGGTCAGAAATGAGCTGGGTCTGCTTTGCAAAAACAAGTTACAAGTCCTATAAACACAAGACAGAAAATTTATCACATGCCACATTTGTTGAAATTCACAGTAATCTTTAGAAATAAAAGAAACTAAAGGTGAAAGAGAAACAAGAAGAGAGAAGAGAGAAGAAAGATGAGAGACAGAAAGAGATTTAACAGCTTTCTCAAGGGTACATAATTAGATAGATAGAACTGAGATTTGGACACTGGTGGTCCAGCACCTGAGGGAAAATTCTTCACCTCTATTCTATGATAGGCTATATGTGTAAGATATGATAGGTAGAAAGGAGACAAAAACCAAAGGTAATGAAGAGTTAAGTACAATAAAAGCAGACCCCTCCTATTGGAAAGAATTGAGGGGAAAAAATGATTGTAAATTATATTGGAGGCAGATTACCAGTGTAGAGCGAAATGTCCTAGCACTGCAAATGTCAAAGTTGTTTATTATGCCTAGGAGTTAAGCTGCTGTATTTTGCACAGTGTGAAACATATGGAGATTTTTCAAGAAAAGTGTCATGTACTAGTTATTCAACTGGGAGTTAACAAAGACCAACATACCATTGGGAAAACTGTATCTTAAATAAAGCAAAACTGCATAGCAGTGAGCTTTAAATGAAAGAAGGTCCAAGTCCTGCCAATCCCTCAGGTATAAGAACAATAGGAAATCAGTGTGAACCAAATGTAAAAGCAAAATGGGAATTTTGACTTCCTGAATACTAAACTGCCCTTGTTCACTGACGATTTGCCACTCTTACTTTTGTTAGAATTGATTTTCAAATAGTTTCTCTCTCAAGAATTAGTAATGCCCTTGGATAATCTTTGGGCTCTACATTAAAAGACTGAAAAATTAGGCTGTAGATTCAAGTTATAGCTTCTTTTTTTTAAATGTTTTATTTATTTCTGAGAGAGAGGGAGACAGAAACAGCATGAACAGGGGAGGGTCAGAGAGAGAGGGAGATACAGAATCTGAAACAGGCTCCAGGCTCTGAGCTAGCTGTCAGCACCGAGCCCAATGCAGGGCTCGAACCCACAAACTGTGAGATCATGACCTGAGCCAAAGTCAGATGCTTAACCGACTGAGCCACCCAGGTGCCCCTAATGTTACAGTTTCTAAGATTTGCTAACTATGTGGCTTTGGACAGGTAGAAGAACCTCTTAACAAGTTCTTATATTAAGTTCTTATGTTCTAGATGAGGAAATTCATATAAATTATTTATATGAAGTGTTCAGCATACATTTAACATAGTAACAAGTTGTTATTTTTCTTTCAATTATCATTTTTCTTACACTCTTCAAAATTAATAAATGATAACTGATCCATCGATAAATTTGGTACTAAGGGACAGATATTAACAAAAACAAATTCTAAAACTAGGATCTTAACTTCTTGAGTTAAACATACTGGTCAAAATACCGGTTTTCTGAAGAGATCAGCATCTCTGCTTTAATCTTACTGTTTGAAAGATCAATGAATTTGTCTGACAATGTCTTTCTAAAACCTTACCATAAGTAATTTTATTTTGCAATCTCTCTGTGAAGTGGAGAGGAAATAGAAGATATTATCTTCATTTCACAATTTCACATGTTAAAAGATTTACATCCAAGGCTCTAGAAAAGTTAATGAAAAGAAAGAATCAGAATTCAAATACTCAAATTTGTAATGTAGTATCTTTCTACCTGTTTGGAACCTTATGAGTTTTGTCATCTCTAGTATAGAAATAAGATCAATGGGAGAACCAGATAATCTCTGGAATATTTATACAATTGGAATAGTTCCAGCAAAAATTGCCCCATGACTTTCTCCCTAAAAGATAATTTGGGACTGTATGTAATAATTATTACATTAATATTATTTTAAAATGTGCAAACTCAGAAAAATCAGTTGTAAGTAGGGAGATAGCATTGCTTTCAATTTGACAGTCTAGACTCAGGAGGCAGACTGCCTATAGTTAAATTCTGAACTCTGTTGCTTTAGGCAAGTTACTTAATATGTCTAAATCTGAGTGGCCATGTTAACCCTTATAGGGTTGTGTTGAGGATTTAATTAAATGGTGAGCATAAAGACTGCAACACTGAATAAGTTTTAAATACCTATTAACTATTACTTTTACCTATTAACATATTATTGAATACTCTTCTTCCAAAAACAACTAAATTATTGTTTTAAGACAGTTGTTAGTCTTTGTAATCAAATTTTGAAAATGAAATTTGCTATTCAAAAAAATGAAATCTAACACCAGGGCTCATATTTCTTTTATAGTATATTTATTTCAGTGAAGAGGATAAACTTCTAAGACAAAGAATTAACACTAGCATACAGTTTAGAAAATACATTCAAAAGCTTACAGTGTCTCTATGGAGACATGGATGTATGCTAAAGGAAGGCCAGTGTTCTCCCAATCATATCCTCTGTTTGGATACTTAGTATACTGCTCTAGTAAGTATGTAAAATCAATACTCAACACAGTAATAGAAAAAGGTTCTGAAGCCTCATAAGTAGGACACTTAAAAGTAAAAGTTTCCAGAAAAAATTGTTTGTTAAATACGAAAAGAGGAGGAAAGTGTAGACTTCTCATGAAATTGAGGAAAGCTATTAAGATATAATAGCAATGAATTCTTCAGTAATTGCTTCAGTAGAAATTTTATTTCACTTACTTATTGAGTCAAAATTACAACTCAACCAATGGAGAGAGTTGTATCTCTAACCTCTCAGACAAAACTGTCTTTAAAATTTACAGAAAAAAGCAAATAGTATGCAAATTATTTTATGGTTTCATCCTAGAGAAGAAATAATTGGAGCTCATTTTGTCTCATGAAGAGGTCCAATAACAAGCCAGTAACTTTTAGGAGATGTGTCATTTAGGGGCCTTGGAAGAGACTAATCAGGCTAAAATGACCTCAAAGTTATTCAAGATAATGTAGTAACACTTTAGCAAGTCTCTAGGTGATTCCTAAGTCAAAGAAACATTGGGAGTGTTTCTGTAGTCCAATTAACATATGAATTTCTTGAATTGAACAATCATGGAAGAATGAAGAACCCTTAGTTCTATATGTAAAGAGATACCTAGAAAAAAAGACTAGGGAGGAGTAAACCAGAAAATTACCAATGGCTGTACCATGCTGATAAAAATTTCATGTAATTCACGTGCATAATTTAGTAAACCTGCACTCTAAGTGGAATCAGCAAACTCATATACTCGTTCATAATAATGTGTCAAATGGGGGGTGGTATTTTTTCTTAGAAATCTGATAATTGCTTTATTTAAATCATTTAATTTAAACCTCATTTATAACCTAACATTACTGCTTTGTAAATCACTGACATAAGCAAAAAGAAGACGGTGTTCATATATTAAATAAGCTTGGTAGCCAAGATCCAAATCTAGCTTTTTCTGAGTCAAGGCTCAGACTATTCCAATCTAATTATGTCTCCCCCCCATCCCCAAATGTCCTTAAAGTTTGAAAGTAAAATGAGACTGTTACTGGCCTAAAGAACTCAGATATAAATTTGGTATTTTAATATTATCAGAACATCTGTTAAAGGTTACATAAATCTGTTTTCCATATTTAAATCATAGTAAGTAGCACACGATAACATCAAAAATCCCTATGTTCTGAGTGGCAAAAACAAAACAAAACAAAACAAAACAATTTAATAGAAACATAGTAAAAATAAGAAAGCTAAAGAAGCACTGAATAAGCTCTACATACATCTCACTAATTTGGGAACTTTCTTTGCACATGAACAGAGAAAACCCAAAAGGATACAGTGAAAAGTAAAAGCCTCAGGCTGACTTGAAAATTAACTGATCACAGGAACACTCTTTCCAATGCACACAAAAATCTACTGTCAAAAAAGGAACCCTTTCAATCTCAAGGTATTTGGTGGGGGTGGGGGGAGGATACTCAGCTATAGGCTGACAACTAATCTATTCAGACACTGGGGCAATTCCTAAGTATCCAGTGTAAATATAGTAAGAAATAAAAATGATTAGTGACTTTAATACGTGCATACCATGAGGGGAAATATTAAATAAATTTAAATTACAAAAAAATAAAATAACATAAAAATAAAGCTTCAGGTAAGAAAAAAAGAAGAATCTGGAGTTATATTATTTAACATGTCTAATTTTCAACAACAATTATAAAGCATACAAAGATACTGAAATGTTGGCCCATACTCAAGAAAAGTGTAATCGGTGCACAATGTCTCTAAGCACCTCTATATGTTGGATTTAGCTGACTTCAAAGATGCTTTTATAAATACATTGAAAATTTAAAGAAAAATGTATTTCAGGAGTTAAAGAAAAATATGATTGCAGTGATTTGTCAAATGACTTGCAATAGAGGACTATGTAAACTATATAAAAAAGAAATTTCTAGAATTTAAATATGTAATAGCCAAAATAATGGAAAAACATTGGCTAGATAGAGTCAAAAGCATAACAGAAATGTCAAAAGCACAAATCAGTTAACTTAAAAATAGATCAATAGAGAAGATGGTTACACTCCTATTTAGACATTTGGCCATCATTGCTTCTCTGCCACCTTAGTTCTAGGCTCTGTATTGGAAATGCTGTTCCTTTGAGAACCACACTCAAAGAAGAGAAGAAGAAGTTCTGGAATAAGAACACTGGCTTAACCCATCCTCTGTCTCCCCATATCACTATCTACAGTTGGTCTCTTCCCATGGCAATGCCCATTTGCCACTGTGGTACTGGTATGGCACTGAGTGCAGGGGTCTCTCTTTTTAGCTTGTTCACCCTGTTGGTCCCTGGGAACTTTGAGTCTCATTTGGAACTTGTGAAGTCCCTGATCTGGGACCAATCACTGAGCGACACAGCCAAGTTTTCAAGTTTATACTTGTTTTCTCTCTCATGTATCACACCTGGAATAGGTCAGACTTAGAAAAAGGCCAGAAGTTATATCAGTCTGGAGTGTCTGGAATGGATGTCTTGGTTCTTACTATGTTGTCCTCTGTAGGGCTGGTAGCCATATGAAGAGCTGAAGTTCCCAGCATTACCTTCCTATGTATGATTCATTGACCTAGCTTCCTGTTTGTTAGTCTCTTCCCAGCCAAGGCAAAGTTCTCATTATTTATTTAGACCCTTTTATGCTTGCACATCCCCTCTGAAGCTTAGTCACAGTAGGGTAGCTT
Source organism: Crocuta crocuta (assembly GCF_008692635.1). Classification (NCBI taxonomy): domain Eukaryota; kingdom Metazoa; phylum Chordata; class Mammalia; order Carnivora; family Hyaenidae; genus Crocuta; species Crocuta crocuta. Next base: position 10,588,266 of record NW_027531334.1, read on the forward strand.
ATAGAACCATAGACATGGAAAAGGGTCCAGTTTTCTCTTTATGTTTAAAGATGGAATGATAAAAAAATTCCCTTTTCCTGCCCTCAGCTAGCAGCCTTCTTGGGGTCTAGGAGCCCTCATTCTCTCTCCATATTGGGCCTTGATTCGTGTTGATTGTCAGCTGCTGGCACCTTATTCCTGAGACAGTGGAAACAATGCCAGCTCTGCGGCCTCTGCTGTGGGGACTAGGGGTGGGGTTTTGCATGCCAATACCTGTGGGTTGCTAGATTAAAGAACAGTTATGTTCATTGGTCAGAGCTTGGGGTCTTCAGCACCCACACAGTGTTACTGACAAAAAAGAGATGGGGGTGGAGGGGAATTGCATGGAAACAGAATTAACAGTTGAAGAGGGTCACTTGACTCTTAAAGCAGATGGTTTGGGGAGACGTTATATAGCTTTTGATTCAAAAGGAAGATCCAAAAAATTATCATTGAACCTATTAAGGATTATTTGTTTTTCTTGAATTTCTGGAAAAACAACCTTTTTTTCTAATCCAAATTCATGTGACATCTTTTTCTAAAACTGAATTAAGACTCATCTGGTCTTTGAAAACAAAATGAAACAAACTACAAAGATACAAACAAAATAGGTGTGTAGAAATTATCCAATAAAAAGAAATCACAAAAAAATAAATAAAAATGAATAGAGATATGTGGGAAAACATCAAGCATACCAATGAATCACTGTAATGAACCTGTCAAGGAGAGAGAAAAGAAAAAAAATTCAAAAAAATTTGAAGAATTCATGGTTAAACATTTTCCAAATTTGATTCTATTTAAATTCAGGTCAGAGAAACAAAAATATATCAATAGCCAGATCAACAATAACAACCTGTTTAAAGATAAAGAGGAGAATATTAAAGTGGTAAGAGAAAGATGATCATCACCTATAGAATAAGAGCAGTAATATCACTTAGCCACTGGCTTCTCATCAGGAAAAGAAAGGAGAGGCAGCAATGGAATGACAAAATGCTGAAAGGAAAAAAAAGTCAGTCAAAAATTCTATACCCAGGAAAACTGTGTTTCAAAATGACAACAACATCTGGTAAACAAAAAAGGAGAGCTTTAGTTGTTAAGTATTTCTGACCCTTAAGACAAAACTATAGAAAGAGATTTTGAATATACAAGCAAAGTTGTGTTACTTTTTTATATCTGCCTTACTACAAATTATACAAAAAAGTATATAGTTTGTGTTCATTTATATATAGTCATTATTTAATATCAACAAAATTAAGTACAAAGAGATCATCAGCAATTTGATAAAGGAGTTTGTGACAAAAAAATCATCTATATTATCAACCTCACAATGATATTTTACTTTTTTCTTACAGCAAGACCTTCTCAATGAAGAAGGCAGTGCATGGTTTTTCATCCTGGTAGAGTAACATTCTGCAGTCAGGCAGCTGGTATGTTTACCACACATTGAGTAGCATTACATACAATGACATTTATGAAACAAATGTTGTACTTCTTAAAATGTTAGAATTCTTTATTAGAAAAGCAGTATGAAAAATAATATAACAATATTTATTGCTTTTGTGTTTATTTACCTATCATTTGAACAATTATAATCTAATAAAATGGATAAAACCTGAATTTTACTTCTTCAAAATTCTTCAGATTTTTGTTAGACTAGTTTCTGAATTGCATCACAAGATAATAGTTAAATATTTGTTAGTCCATTATTTACTCAGAGAAGTCTTTTTACTATTTCTTTCTTAAATAGTTTATTGTCAAGTTGGCTTACATATAATACCCAGTGCTCATCCCAACATCTATTTACTTTCTAATCATTCACATTCTAATTAATTTCCAAAATTATGTTATAATAAAAATATTCTCCTTTTGTTTCTTTTCCTTAAGTTATTTTCTTTGCAACTCAACCAGATTTTGAGAGGTTTATTGGTTATATGTCAGAAGATCTTTGGTTATTCCATTTCCTTTTAAAAAATAGATGGTAAAGAACTTAACCTCAGATTAATTTACATTTTGCATAACTGAAATTAAGATCATTCTTCCCAGGTAAGTAAAATTTAGGATTGAATATTCAGTTAGAAGTTTGCTTTTCATCCATCATCTATTTAGTTTTTACATGTAAGCCCTCAATAAACTGTAGGTGCTTTTGGTTCTAATCTTCATGTTTTGGCAACAAAATTAAGGAAGTAAATACTCTTAAACCATTCTGGGACTAGCTTATGGAGTACCGCCCTGTAATTTGACCATACATTTCTGCTGAACCACAGCTATAGTTTCAGCCCTAAACTCTCTCTGGGATTTCAGACAATAGTGTTTGACCTCTGGTCATAAGAGACTAGCATCAGGCTATAATTACAGAATTTCATAATGTGGCTGTGGTTTTTGAGAAATAAGTATAAGAAACAGTATAACTTCAAAATTCTACAGTTGTGTAGGTCTGATCAGGTACACAGATATGAATATATGGTAAGTAGTAAATATGTATGACACAATTAGAATGTTGAATGGCATATTAAATGCTAATTAGGTATCACAGGCATACTAAAATTTGGTAAATTCATTAGAGAAGCTTCCAGAAAGAAGTGTGAAATGAAGAAAGAAATTGCACAGAAACAGAATTAAGCGTGGGATGTTGGGCAAATTGTGAGAAATTAAATTTGTCTGACAGCAATGAATTTATAAGAGTTTATAAGTTTATAAGTTCATTTATAAGAGTAAAAAAAAAGTTGTTTTCACCTTATACTAAACAAAATTTAGCTGTCATAAATCTAGCCCATTCATCTGCTGAAATCTGACCAAACNTGAGCCACCCAGGCACCCCACCAAACTTTAATACTTTATTAGATTGCTGTTATTTCTTCATTGTTGATTTCCACTTAAAAATATATGTCATGGTCTAAACAAGCCATGAGAAAATTGCTATCCTAGTTCCCCAAACTGGACCAGTGAGATTCTATTTTCCAGGAGTTTATAATTTAGGTAAAGAGAATCTATACTAGTTAACTGAGAAATTTTGTCGTTTATGTGGAATCAAGGGCTATTTGGTGTGGGGTGGGAGTTTGGAATAGGGGTGGGGCACAAATTAAACTATGAGCAACTAGGACCAAGAGTGTTTATCTGTAGAAGAAAGACAAAAATGAGACAGGACTGAAATCAGTGAAACCACAAAGAAAAAGAGACTGAGTTTTCAATTCTTCAAGATCTCCTTGTATATTTTTATTATATTTCAATTGATCCTTCTCTTCTCCAAACTGAAACAGAACTTCAAATTACTAGGGGCGCCTGGGTGGCTTAGTCGGTTAAGCGTCCGACTTTCCGACTTTCGCTTAGGTCATGATCTCGCGGTTTGTGGGTTCGAGCCCCGCGTCGGGCTCTGTGCTGACTGCCAGCTCGGAGCCTGGAGCCTGTTTCAGTCTGTGACTCCCTCTCTCTCTGTCCCTCCCCTGCTCACGCTGTCTCTCTCTCCTAGAAATAAATAAAACATTAAAAAAAAAAAATTTTAAAGAACTTCAAATTACTTTTTGATACTAAACTATCTATGGTCTTATTCACTGTTCACCTCTTATTTGTGAATTTTACTTGAAATTTAATATTTTTGTGTTTATTTATATAATTTGCATTTTTAGACATTTTTATGTGTTTCAGACTGAAAAAAAATTGTGGTATTTCTTAAAAATGTCTATTGTTTTTACATTTTAGAAATGCAAAATTATTACTCAGTTTGTTTTAATACTGTGAAAACTTCACAGAGATTGTAGACCTACTTGGTTATTTAGTGTTAATTTTTATTCCTATGGATAATGAATTGAGAATTTAATGTTGCACTGAACTAAAATACAATAAAAGTAGAGGAAGAGTCTCATTATTTACATTTACCAAGTGCAATGATTAACATAAAATGGTTAATATTCAGAGTTCAGATTCTCCTTAAAGTATAAAAGCAGTCGGTCTTGGGTAGGATCTTTTAATGTTCAATTTTAAATAAGTATGTTGAGATTATATGCTTGTCACATATTACAAATTCCACCCCTGGAACAATTTGCTATTTTGAGAATAAGTTATTAAAAGACAGACTCCCATTCTAGGCAAAATATAGGACATATGAGAAGAAATATTAAGGACAAAATTTCTTTAGTCTATCATCACAAAGTTATTTTGAACAGGTGTGTTTATAATCATAAGAAACTAAGAAATCAATCTTTAATGGCAAACTCCCATTTTCACTCCTGAGGAACACAGGGATAGAATATAAAACATAGGAATTTTGGCAGGAAGAGGTCTTGTTAAAGCATCTTATGCATCTCCTGTGGACATTATCTCCCTATGATACTCCAGTCCCCTTATTTTCTTATTGTTTTAAGAAAAATTATAAAGACAACAAATTAGGCATTTACAGAGCTACAGAGTCTCTTGTGTGACAGCAAAGTACATTATCAAGCAGCCACAGGTGTACACCACATGAAGTGGTAAAATGCAATTTGTAGGGATTTAATGACAAATATGTCTCCATAAGGCTCCATTCCAGGTTGTGCCCTCCATCTGTTCCACAGGTCTTCATTTAGTTGCATCTAAAGGAAGTAAAATATCTTCATCTTGAGATCGAAAGGAGTGATCTAAAATTTAATTAGTTCCATAAGGGAAAAACAGGATTTATCACATTTACTGTGATTAAAATATTAATAAAGTTTTTTTACCTGTCAAATTAATTTAGAAATGCTTCCTACTTATTGTATCATAATATAAAGCCTGGCTGCCGTTCCTAATCAAAGGTAGCTTCACTGGTTAAAATCAATATTAGCAATATCTTCTCCACTTGATAGATCAATGCATTTTCGCTTAATTCTTTATCTTACCCTTTCAATAGAAACAATAATGAAAGTAAAATTCTCTTTCAGATATTTAGGAGGTTCTTTCCTATCATGTAACACATATTTCTACTTTGATCATTCCATTGAGAAATATCGACATTTTTAGATAGACTAAGCTTTTTTGACTGTGGTAATAGAAGTATGAACCAAGACAAAATCATGTATCTAGACAATGAGTGTGAAGTAAATACATATTACTCAATGACACTTTTGTTCCTCTGACTTTAGATTCTGACTACATTCATGGTGTTAGGGTTGTTATTTGGATCTCTTCTATGGGCTAAACATGGAGTCAATAACACTCACATTACCTTCCTTCTTTATCTTCCTTCTTTATCTCCTATTCTAAATTATATTTATGACTTAGTATTTATTTTTTTTCTCGGCTTACCCATAAAAAATTTATCACAGTGAGCTAAACTTTATTTTATAAAAACATATGAATTAATAATTTCATACTCTGATGTTCATTCATTTATATGTATTATTTGTATGGGAGACACCTGCTGGAACTCATCTGGAGTTGGAGAGATGGTGGTTAGCTATGAAGGGCATGCCAATACTTTGAACTTGGACTGGAATACTGGCTTAAAATTTTAATAGCCAAAGTCTTGCTTAGCGCATGAAAATGAATATACCTAACATTTAAAAACAATTTTTTTAATGTTTTATTTATTTCTAGGAGAGAGAGAGACAGCGTGAGCAGGGGAGGGTCAGAGAGAGAGGGAGTCACAGACTGAAACAGGCTCCAGGCTCTGAGCTGGCAGTCAGCACAGAGCCCGACGCGGGGCCCAAACCCACGAACCGCGAGATCATGACCCAAGCGAAAGTCGGACGCTTAACCGACTATGCCACCCAGGCGCCCCTATACCTAACATTTTTAAAACACCATTTTTTTCCTCAGAGAAATAAAAAATGCCAGTTTTTTTTTTTTGCCTTAAAAGTTAAAAAAAAAGTTGGTTAAAAACACAATACTCAACTAATATTATTACTGTTCAAGTTTTAAATTTCATCTTGGGGAGACTGAATGGCTCAGTAGTTTAAGTGTCCGACTTCACCTCAGGTCATGATCTTACAGTTTGTGAGTTTGAGCCCCATGTCAGGCTCTGTGCTGACAGCTCAGAGCCTGGAGCCTGCTTGGATTCTGTGTCTCTCCCTCTCTCTTCCCTTCCCCCACTCACACTCTGTCTCTCTCTCTCTCTCTCTCTCCTACAAAAATAAATAAATATTAAAAAATTTTTAACTTAAGTTTAAATTTCATCTTAAGGACAATAATTGGAATGAGAGAAGAGAAATAGAATGAAGAAAAGCAATAGAAATGTAAGGAGAAATAGAAAATAGAGGTACAACAAGAAGTATGATTATATTAGTCTCGGTCAAATCAGAAGACCGAAACTATATCAATAATATGGGCATGGACATTTAATATTGAGAACAGTTAACTAGTAAATAATAATAACATTCAGAACTATTAACTAGCTAAAGGTGATTAATAATTAGGATTGCAGAAGTAGAAGATATAGGAGGAGTGCAGTTATGGCAAATGTGTAAAGTTCTTCCTATGTCTAGGGCTAAGGAAAAGGGGGTAAGACCTTTCTTAGCAACTTAAGATAGGGGGCAGATTCATAGTCTGGGATTAAGACTTTGGAAAAAGTGGGGGAAGAGGACACTCAAACTGTGACAAGTAAATTTACTGAAACAGGTACGTCAACCGAGCCAGGTGTTGGAGAAACTTACACAAGTCAAGTGTATGAGCTGTAGCTGGTCTAAAGCAGCAGCTCACTGGAGAGCAGAGAGACCCACTGTTGTGTTTGGACTTCATACTGCTCATGGGGGCCTGTGAGGTTAACACTACCACATTCCACTTTCCACATTCCAATCCACTACTTTCGAGACAAAAATGGCTCAACCCCCTCATGCTGACCTAGTATTGCATTCTCTTTCTTGTACCTTCTCTTGACAAAGCTTAATCTCAGTATCACTTGGCCAAAGACCAATATCTAGATCTATTATAACAACTTAAGGGAAGAAAGGATTGATCTGCAGCTAATAATCAGTATATTGGTTACTGTCACATTCTACACTGACAGCTATTCACATTCTATACACACCTTTTAAAACAATGAAAACAATTTCATGTTTTCACTTAACAAGATGTAACTATTCTTTGTACAAGGGATGCAGTTCTTACCCTCTCTCAAAATAAGGAAACACAAAGTCCTAACTGTTGTTGTATCTCATTACTAGCTGTACTAGTTACTACTCAAATACAGTCACCATTTCACTGAATATTTGTTACCTAAAGAAAAAAAAATGTAAGGTTAACATCCAATAATTTGTGTATAAATTATTGAGGGAGGGAGAGATGCAAATAGATAATGTGCATAGAAATAAATAGTAACTTGTTGCATTGAGAGTAACTTGTTCTGCCAGTGTGCTGCAAGACAAGCAAATGTTTCTAATAAATTTTTACTTGATAAATTAGCAATGTCTTGCAATACAAATAGCACATGATACTGAATGTCGTATAATCACAACTGAGCCAATGGTTCTCTCTCTCTCTTGCTGTGGCACTGTGGGTAATCATCAATGCAATGTTACATTTCCTTGAAATCCTCAAAAGGAAGCAAAAGCAAGTGTCATTGGATAGGTTCCTTGTTAAAGTTGCACGAAAAGAAAAAGATTCCATTGAGCCAAAGGATAACAGTGATTCCATTAGTGATAGTGAAAGTCATCCTACACAATAACCCTCCTTTCTCTTGTCTCCCTCACACCACCCATGAAGGTTTTCAAAGGTAAGTACAAGTTGTTTATGTTTTTCTTTATATTTTGTATTCTTTATATTTTGTCTTACAGTATTGTAATCATTTTTATATGAATATTTTTCAGTTGTGGAATGAATCATCTGAATTTCCATTATTTTTTATGGGGAAATTCACTTTGATATACAATTGCTTTGGATTACTAGCCTGTTTCTGGAACGATTTATGCTCACAAACCAAGGTTATACTGTATATACACATAACATGCAAAAAACAAAAAACTGCCACAGTTCTCACTTTTATAATTAATCATGAGGCTACATTTGATATTTGCAAATTTATTCTTCTGCTACCTATTCCATATTTTATGTGTTTTCAGCCAGAATATAGTGGATGTTCTTTATCAGGTGTAATTATTCAAACTCTTAGGGGTGCCTGGGTGGCTCAGTTGGTTAAGTGTCCGACTTCGGCTCAGGTCATGATTTCACAGTCTGTGGGTTCGAGTCATGTGTCGGGCTTTGTGCTGACAGCTCAGAGCCTGGAGCCTGCTTCGGATTTTGTGTCTCCTTCTCTCTCTGCCCCTCCCCTGCTTGCTCTCTGTTTATGTCTCTCAAAATAAAACAAAGACATAAAAAAATTCAAACTCTTAATTTCTGAATGATTTGAGTCTTCCATAGTTTCCCTTTCTTTGGTTGCTCTAGTTTTTTAATTACAATTGTGCATAGAAGTATTAAGAGTCTATTCTCTTAAATGTATTGAGTCCTCTGTGTTCCTATTGTGTGGAAGCAAAACATTTATCTATTGATAGTATCAATCACCTCAGCCATTAGAGTAAACTTTTTGCCTGTTGGTTCATTGGATATGGGACCTCAATTTGCCAGGTAGCAAGCTTGTTTCCCAATTCAATAGTACTATCTTGCCTACCCACAGAAGAAGCATTCTCTCCTTGAAGACTAAGTCTGTTTCAGAGGTGGAGCTCAAAGTTGTCAGAAAAAAAGCAAAAGTTCTTTAATTTATTAAAAATAATAGTGAGAGAAGCTACTTCCATAACCTCTCCTTGATTTCCTGTTTCCTGTATTCTGACTATGGGGATTAAAGTATCATACAATGGTCTCTGATTCAAAGCATAAAATGAATCCTAAGGGAGATCTCCATCCTTTTGAGATATTGTCTATCAGCTAATGCTGCACTTGAATCTTCAGGAAGCCATTGCATTAGACCAGCCACTTCCTTGTAATAAGTAGTTGATAAACCCATTAATTCCATGAGCATGTGCTGAAATTTTCTTGATAAATTGGGCTTAGGAGTCAATAACCTTGGTCTGTTACATACACTCTAAACCTTTGAACATCCTTGAAACCCCAGTTTTCTGCAGAACTCTTCTTGTAGACCAGTGGGTTTAAGAAAAACCAGATAATGTCAGTCTGGATATGTTTTTACTTAAAAAGACAAAAAACACTGCAAATTTATGATCACCTTCAAAAAGCTCTATATTCTCCTTATTTGTACTCTATATTATAAAATGTCCATAGTTGCTTCCTTTAGCATAATTATAGTTTAAGCTGTCTGTATACTTCATTTTATAAGCCTCACTTCTTGATGTTGAGTCTTAAAAAGAAATAAAAATGGAAATTTGCATGTGATGGTTGTCATGCTAAATCATTGCTAATTGGCATAAGAAGTATGACTCAGCAAGTACAGTCAATAAGCCTTGGAAGATACTGGGCGATAAAGTTATTCAATCACATCTGAACAGGGCAATAAATGAAATTTGGTCTCCAGCATTTATAATGTAAATCCTACCATGAATAATAACTTTAGTTCTTTCACATCCTTTAGGTAGATGGCAATAATTTGACAAGGATGTTGTATTGTTACAACACATAAAGTTTTATTATTTTGCACACATACCTTCTTTCTTACATTCATTCTCTTCTATTTCAGTTCTGTTAAAATGAAATTTTTCCATTGATTGATATATGGATAAAGATTATTCAGCCATAAAAATGAATGAAATCTTGCCATTTATAATAGCATGGTTGGATCTACAGAGTATAATGCTAAGTACAGTAAGTTAAAGAAAGACTAATACCATATTATTTCACTCATATGTGGAATTTAAGAAACAAAACACATTAGCAAAAGGGGGAAAAAAGAGAGGGAAAGACAAGCCAAGAAACAAAACAAACTTATGTTACCAGTGGGGAGGCAGGTGGGGTGATAGGTTAAATAGGTGATGGAGATTAAGGAGTGCACTTGTAATGAGCACTGAGTATGTATGGAATTGTTGAATCTTTATGTTGCACACCTGAAACTAATATAATATGATATGTTAACTAACTGAAATTAAAATAAAAACTTAAAAAATGATTTTTTGCAAGGATTCCTGAAGAGCTAGTGACTCAGAAGTGATGTTCTTGATTAGATCTTTTATAAATTCCTTCTAAAATATAAATGTTATTAAAACTTGACTATTTTAAGTCTATCCCTACAGCAACTTGTCTATATCTAGTTATTCTAATCTATTACAATGACATTTGTGCACAGTCAAATAACAAGTAATCTTTTTTCTTATGCAGCATCATTAAATAAATTGTTGCCTGGGTTGGGGAACCAGTTTTACACTGGCTTTATAGCCAACCTTGCTTCTGGTATCTTGCCTTACTAATGTTCAAAAAATATATGCAGCATTATCTCAATTTCTGTTATTTTGCTGACTTGAGTGGTTTGGTTTCTTTTGCCAGTAAGATACAGACTCTCTATCAGGTTACTGCTGGGTTCCCAGGCAGAGTTGCTATAGTGGAGAGAGAACAGGATCCAATTCTTTGTGAGGAATTTGGACTTTGAACACACATTGAACTAGTAACTCCAGTCAGTAGTCTCATAAATGTTTGCCATAGCACAGTAAAGACTAGGAGAATATCAGTGTAAATTCACTTTCATATCGTACTAAAGGTGACTCAGTAAAATCTTCACTTTTAAGAGGATAAAAAACGAGTAGGCAAAATTAAGTGCAATGTTGACAAGTTACAAATGTGTTGAGAGCAATGAACAGCATTTAGGGAAATTTTTCCAGCTAGAGCATATCTAGGCAAAGGAAAGTTACTAAAGTGGTTTAAGTGGATTATAAAGAAGAATAAAGCTTCAAGGTTTTGATTTAGGTGGTTCATGGAGTATGCTTTTGAGCTATTTATACCTGCATCAAAGAAAAATGAGAAAGAAAAAAATTCTCAATGGCTAAACTAAAAACAAAGCTAGGTAACTCTAAAAGACACACACTAAAATTCTGAAAGCATTAGTCTTGTGAATTCCTGGCATGAACCAAACCTAAATATTCATGTGGCCTGTTAGTTAGTCTACTCTTCATGGTATATATTCTGTGATTTCCTTACACTACAGCAAATTGGAGCACTTAGTAATTTACTCAGTTATTTAATTTCAGATACCCATTTCAGAAAAAGGGCAGAAGAAACGCATGGGAATAGCCATGAAAAGAAGTAGCTGTATTAATTAGCTATTGCCAATACAGCAAGCAAACAAACAAACAAACAAACAAACAGGTCTTCATATCAACTATCTCAAGAACAGGAGGCTTGCTCATGCTGACAGTTGGGTGGCTGACCAAGGCAGGGCTCAGCTTGATAGCTTGCCTAAATGTGACTATGTTCCCTTATGAACCTGAGTGTCTGCTGGTGATTCTCTTCCAGAATGGGTTCAGACAGGCAGACCTGCAGATCTGCAGGTCCTTGTCTGCCTCACATCCTTCTTGGACAAGCAGACCAGCCAGGGCGTGCTCTCCTCATAGCAATGGCAAAAGCATGAGAGACCACATAGAACTATGTGAAGATGCTTACATTCAGAAATGGTACACAGTTAGTGATCACTATGTGCCATTAGTTCAAGCAAGTCACATATGGCCAAAAGTCCTATATCAAGAGGCTGAGAAGGATGCTAGACCCATGTCAAGACCATTCCAAGGGTAAAGCCATAATTCAATCTACCTCAGTAGCCAATGGCAGAAAGGGAGAATTAGTGACAGGTACAGTAATGCCTCTCTTCAGAAAATGAATCAAGAATTTTCTCAATGATTAAAAAAAAATGGCGAACAGCTTATTAGCCCCTCCCCCTCCCACCTTTTTCAATTAAACCAAACATGTATTACACTTTGTTTTCAGGAATGAGCAGACTTAATCAAACATCCTAGTATGGATTCAAATATTTCAATAATTCATAAATTTTACCCTTCCTCTGCTTCAAAAATTACACTTTGAGAGGGGATTTAATGATAAAACAGGGAGTATTAAGTTTAGTCCCTGCTGTATTTGGGTCATGAATCTTATAGAACTCAAAACAATAAATTTACCCAAATGGAGCATAGTGTAACAGACCCAACACTGAATTTGGGACCTAACCATTTAACTGTCAGTTTTAATATACAGAATTTCCAGTATTACAGACCACTGGCTTCTCCTCTGTGTTCTCTTCCCCTTTTGCATAACTGCATAACCACTAAAATATGAATATTACCTCATAGGCTCTTCAGTATGCCTAATATGCATTGAAGTTATGAAAAATAGCACTCGTTAGTCTTTTTCTATTTATAAATTATTTTTCTTATCTATGTTCAACACTTTCATTGAAAAGGACTGTAGATTTTAAGAATGTGTTATTAGATAGGCATATAAAAACTATGATATTACAGTGAATATATTCAACTGCTGCATTTGAAATAAGGCTTCATACATTTTTCTTGTGGAAGCAACTACAGTATTGATGTAGGGTAAACAACTATCATTTATTCAAACTGGCAGGTTTATCCTCGAGCTATTATGACATCAGTGTGCCACTTATTTTTCTTAAGTGTATAAAACAAAAATAAAAACAAACTAGTCCCTAAATGAAAGCTCATCATTTGTTGCTAAGGACTTAAGTTATTCCAATACTTTATTAAATAAAGTTCGTGCCACTATGAAAATCGTAGATCAACTAAGCAGAGACAGGCAAGAAAGACTTCCACAGAAAATATTCATCTCTTTACCCAAATGGACAGATATAGAATCAGGCAATGTGGGCACTGCTAATTTGCATTTGTTTTATTTTACACAAGTGTTTGTCCATTAGACTATATTATCACTAAGTCTGGTAATAGCAATCCAAGTTCAGCTTGAATTGAGAAAAAAAGCATTTGAATGAATTTTGTTCATTCTTTCACTATAAACATGTTGTACTTTGCTAAAGCCAAGGTGAAAACGAAGATGAATGGAAGAAACAAGAGGAAAGGAATGAAAGGAGAGGAAAGAAGTGACAACTATGTAATAGAAAAGCATATGAGAAAAGAGAGGAGAATTAATATTGAGGACATGACTGAAGGGCTGTTTCTCTCTCTCTTTTTAAAAAGTTTTAATGTTTAGTTTTGAGAAAGAGAGAGAGAGCGAGAGACAGTGAGCAGGGAAGATGGCAGAGAGAGAGGGAGACACAGAATATGAAGCAGGCTCCAGGCTCTGAGCTGTCAGCACAGGGGCTGTCACCAGACGTGGGTCTTGAATTCCCAAACCGGAGAGATCATGACCTGAGCCAAAGTCGGACACTTAACCTACTTGAGCCCCCTAGGATCCCTTTATTCATTTTCTATGATAATTTAGCACATAACATCTTCTCTGTTTTTACAGGCCCTTTAAAAAGGCATACAAAAGTTGATTTTGTTTAGACTTTTTTTTTTATTCAAGGGTGCTCATTGCCACCCACAAATCAACAAGCATCATAGTCTCTTCTCTGGCTCATGTTTCGAATTCTTGTGATTTTGATCATCTATGTTACTTTCTTACTAATTTGTGCTGTGTGCGTATTAAACTTACATATCACTTAGTTTGCTTGTGTTGCCTCAAAGTTCGTGGAGAACAGTATAGTTAATTCAGTCATTATATCCATTTATATCCATGATTGTTTTACCAAAGTGCTCACTTACATAATAAAATATTGCAATAAAATAATTAACTATACATGTATTTGGTGATTATTTGATGACCATATTGATTGCAATACTGGCCCAAATTGCATTAACTGCAATAACAACTAAAAATTAAAAAATTTTGGGCACCTGGGAGGCTCAGGAAGTTAATCATCTGACTCTTGATTTTGGTTTAAGTCATGATTTCATGGTTTCTGAAACAGAGCCCGATGTCGCTGACAGTACCTAGCCTGTCTGGGATTTTCTTTCTTTCTCTCCCCTACTCACACTTTTTCTTTCTCCTCTCTTTCACTTCCTCTCTCCTGCTCACACTTTCTCTTTCTCTCTCTCTCAAAATAAATAACATTTAAAAAGTTCTTTAAAAAAGGTCTTAAAAGTTCTTGACAAATGTGTAAATAGTGGAAGTATATGTAATTTTTTAAATAAAAACCATCAACAATTTTGATCACTTCACAGTGAAACAAAAAGCTTAAGAAACAGCAGCATGAAGAAAAGATATTATTTGTGAGAAAATAAATGTGATTTACTGCATCTCAGTAGCAGAAGTTTCATAACTGTATGTCTTTAAAACTACTGAAAGAAACAAAAGTTCTTCATGAGCTGAACTATCAGTCTACAAACTAATTAAAAAAATGTATTTCATTTTCACTTGCCTCATAATCTTTTTGGACTTTCTGCTAAGGCTAAAATATTGTACATTATTTGGTCTTAAGTAGATAGTTTACAGTTATATACCATTGATTGCTTATATATGAGGAGATTTGCCTTAATTCCACATCTTTATCTTCATATCTATCAATAGTGAACTGATTAATGTTTCTAAGATGTTCATTTATTATGTTAGAGTTAGTCCATTTCACACTAACAGCAATACCACTCAATTTATTACTGTTGCTTAAGACAGTTTTCTATAGATGTGTTGACCTGAAAAGGGGCATATAGAAAGATATAGAATAGTGTGGCTTTAAGAAATGCAAGGTCATAAATGATACAGTAACAAACTTTGCCCTGGATTTACTTTTCAATTTCCCTACCACTGCTCCAAGTAACATATCTGGTAAATTATTTAGAAAGAATCATATGGCAACAAAATTGTTATTACTAGTAGGGAGAGATTTCCTCCTGTCAACAATAGTTTGAATAATCTGTGCAATCTCCCAATGGATGCTTACCATCACTGTAGCACTGTCTTTATAATACCAAAATAATTTTATTTTGCCATTGGATATTTCTTTAGGTATATCCCTAAATTATCCCACCTGGGAGCCCAGATCTTTGAGTTTAGTCTGTGAGAAATAGGGGCTAATTACCTAGGTAGAGAATATTATTTTAAGCTTGTTAGAGTTGAGTATAATGCTTTATAACTGAAATCAACCATAACAAAATATAAAGGCATGATTATTTTTAATTTAAATTATGCTTAACCTAAGAATCTGCCAATAATATTTTCAAATGTGATGACTGAAGAAACATAAGACTTGTAATGATTCAGTAGTCATAATACTACTAAGAAATTATTCATTGAAGAAAATTGAGTAAGCAACAACATAATCAAGCAAACATCTGAACAAAAGAATGATATAGAATATGAAGATTGTTAAACATTTGAGTAAGAAACTATTATAACTTATAACTTTAAGATTGATAATATAATTATAAAGCTTAAAATAAATGGTAAGAAGTATTTCCTAAAAACACAGAAGAATAAAGCAAAAACAGTTTTATGGACAGGGTTAAAAACTGCAGGTCATTTAAACAAATTTTTCGAAGTGATGGGGGAAGGGAACTACCGTAACAACATCTTAGGGATACTGGTCAGTTTAGGCTAAAGTGGGACAACTTATACACACACACACACACACACACACACACACACTAATAATTATATAATAATATAAAACCATTTATACATATATATGCATATATACATAATAAAATTATATAATATAAAATAATTATATATAATTACAGATGTAATATATATAACTGCATGAAATTATAAATTACATAATATAAATTACACAATTAAAAATGAAATATATATATTTTACATAGATGAATCATATATTAGACATATCTCTCTAAATACATAATATAATTTAAATATATTATTAAAATATTTTAAGGTAATTAGTTGAATAATAAAATTAGAGTATTTATTTCTCATACTATTAAA